>NC_142938.1:46310367-46370367 GCF_046866305.1 Octopus bimaculoides | reverse complement strand
GGACTTATGGACTTATTTCACAACATCAGAAAGTTGAACTGTGAACTTTTATGTTTTTTCCTTCTCTCTTTTCATCTCCTTATTCCTTTACTCTTGCCCTCTTTGTGGTCATTTCATTAATCTATATCCTTCTCATTTTCCCTATTTGTCTCTGATGACGGATTATCCCATACTCTGGGATATCCCAGAAACAGCTGTAAGACTTTGAATTTTTTTCAATAATAATAATGTATATGACTTAGGACGTTTGCCTTGCCTTAACGTTTGTTGTCTTTAACAATTACATATCCGCTATATCAGAAATCTGCAATGACTCCATAACTATCGTTTCGGGTACAACCTTGGAGCCTTAGTAATCCATTACAGCATTTACCTAGCGTACCAATTCGTTTGGATCACCTGTGGTACTTTGTGTATGTGTGTGTATGTGTGCGTGTATGTTTGCGCGTGCACGCGTATGTGTGTGCATGTCTGTGTCTATTTCTGTTTGTCTGTTTTAACAGGGTACTTTATCTCTGCCGAAAACTATGGTGTCTTGCTTGTCTACGGTTTCTATATTACGTACATATATATTTAAACGATATCATTGACAGTGACTTCAAAGTTTCGGCCAGCTAAGTCATCATCGGACGAACCGACTACGGATTAACTAACCGAAACGTCGAAGTCACGGTCAATATTATTCTTGTTTAAAAATAAAAGATTTATATTTTACGAATGTATAGAGTAACCTATTAGATTGATGTAAAGAAAAGTTATTATAAGAACACAGGATCAAACACATACACACACATACACACACACACACACACACACAAACACACACACACATATATATATATATATATATATATATATATATATATATATATATATATGCCAGTCAGTCAATTGTGAATATATGCATAACTGGAGAAGGAAATCTGTATTTACTTAAGTGAGTACGTATTTGTAGTGATATATGGTCTGTACACAGTCGTGCTAAAATCAACCTTGGTGCTTTCACTATTTAAATACCTTGTTCTCTCGAATCCTGGAAATTTTATACACAGGTGTGTGTTTGCATACATACAAATAAACATACATATATATATATATATGTCCATATATATATGAATATATATATATATATATATATATATATATATATATATATATATATATATATCTTGTTACTGGGGAAGGAAATTATCAAATGTTATCACTATATATTTCAGGGATTGAAGATTTATATGCACCATATATATATATATATATATATATATATATATATATATATATATATATATATAATTTTTTAATTATTTGTTAAATTTTCATTATTGCAGCACAATCTGCATTTTCAAATTTTGTTTCTACTATTTATTTATAGTTTTACATTTACATGACTCTATAAAATCACGTGTTGCCATGGCATCGGTTCTTTTCATAGAAACAGCTATATTCCCCTTAATCATACGCGATTTCGGTATCTTTATTATCATTAATCTGTCATATGGACAAATATATATAAAGTATCGTATTAGAAATCGATGTTTGCTTTGGAACGGTTATTTGCAACGTTCAGTGGATAGCTTAGGATGGATTTAATGGTCTAGTTATTTCATATGGTGGAAATTTATAACTAGGAGCATTGTTGAAACCGTATGTATGTGAGTGTGAGTGTCGATGTATGTATGCATGCATATATATATATATATATATATATATATATATATATATATATATATATATATATATATATATATATATATATATATATATATATATATATATATATATATATTATATATATATATATATATATATATATATATATATATATATATATATATATATATATATATATATATATATATATATATATATATACATATGTATATATACGCTTACATATTACATCTACATGTATATATCTTATATATAAATGGCAATTTCCATCTGTCTGCCTGTTACCATCTTGCTGCCCATAGCAGCGAACCAATCTTCATGAAACTTTGCATACATGTCACACTAACATCCAGTTCAATTGTAGGCTGATTGGATTTCAATAAAAATCGATAATGGCCCCCCCCCTACATGGGTTGGACTATTAGGCAATAAAATGATAAGGGTCCAAAGATTGTTAGTTTGTGGTAAATGTGGTGGCATAATGAGGGTGGCTAATATCAGAGAAGGGGGGGAAAACAGGAAGAGACAGAGAGACAGGGGATTTGAGAGACAGAGAGAGAAAGAGAAAGAGAGAAAGAGAGAGAGAGAGAAAGAGAGAGAGAGAGAAAAAGAGCGAGAGAGAGAATGAGAGACAGGGAGAGAGCGGAGGAGAGAGAATGTGCTTACTGAAGGGAACAGCAAATTTTAATACTTTATTCTTTAAATTTTTACCTGTCATTCAACGCATACGCTTTAGTGAATCAGCTATTGAATGCTCAGTCAAAACGTTTACAATATGTCCAACAACAGGTGTAAAACTAACAAGTGGAAGGTAAAGTGTTGTTGTGTTTGTTTTCAAATCAACGTATTAAGATTTATTAAAGCTTTACCAAAGTACTGAAACAATAAAACTATAGATTATGTCTTTCATTTTCTTCCATAGATGAATAGCCCGTCGTTGTCGGGCAATTTTTACAATAGAATGTCTTATATAAATTTTCGTTTATTCCATGTCAGATCATTCCTTCCCCGACAGATAGGCCTCTGTCCTAAAGGAACATATCTGTGCAATTTTTCGCAAAAAAATTTCCTTGACAATCTTTTTCCTTTTTGAATGATTAACATGTTTGTTCGACCGTTTCACATGACTTTATTCATTAAAACTTATTAAAACTTAATAAGATCTTACTACTTTGGTCGTCGTAAGGCTTCTCCTAATGGTTATGCTATCGTTTTATGATAGACAGCTATCATGCAGAAAATGCAAGCTTCCAAATCCTGTTTTCTGATTAGGTAAAACTGATTAAACTTTAAATCCTAGTAACATTTTACTGCAATTTTTCCGGAACAAATAAATAACAAAATAGGACTTAAGGTGGATAATTATTACAATATACCAAATTTGAAAATTTTGACGTAAGTTTAAAATTTCAAAATGTGAGAAGACCCTCAAAATTGATAATAATCAACCATCAATCAGTTGTTTCAGAGTCACACATCGTCAATCCTCTCATCCTTCCAACCATCCACCAATTCAACTTTGATATTACCTTACCATTGCAATCAATCGATTTTATGATTCAACTGTATTATTTGCCAGTATTTGTAAATCTGTCTCACGTCACCCTGTATTTGTAAATCAATTTGCTATTTAAACGGGAACTGAACAGGGAACAGGATAGGACATGAAACAGTGTAGTGGGAACGGGAACTGTAAATAATCCCCGCCTTTCCGGGTATTACCTAGTAATTCAGCTAGTATATATATATATGTGTGTGTGTGTGTGTGTGTGTGTGTGTGTGTGTGCGTGTGTTTATGTATGTATATATATAAATGTACATGTACATATATACAAACATATATATGTAACATGCACATATATATATATGTAATAGATACATATATATACCCACACACGCACACACACACACACAAACACACACACACACAAACATATATATATATATATATATATGTATATGCATCACACACACAACACAGACACACATACATATTAGTAAAAGTACAGGAGTTACGAAATCACATTCATTAACTTATAGCTGCTTCTGCTGCTTTGAACGTGCACCCGGAGTTGAGTGCCATCTTATAGCTTACTCGGGGCCATTAAATGTGTATCTCCACGTTGATTCACTTTAACGATTCTTTACATTTCGATAAATAGATTGATAAAATATTTATCAGACTGACATAAGTACTGGTTCAAAAGGATCGGCTATGACCCTTGAAGGTCGTGCGCTAACATGACTGCAATTGAATTAACGAAACTAGTAAATGAATAAAAGAATATCGTATTTAATTTTCTTCGGTAGACTGGTATTAAATCCTTTATACTGAAGCACAAATACCGTTTTGTTAGTAATTTTTCCCTACAGAACTGTAATGACGACCTCAGAACGAATGCAATAGTTCTCCAGATTGAGTACAAGCCATGCAGGTGGTTATAGATTGCTAAGACAAAAAGTTTCATATTTCCTATAAATAAATTATAATAGATGATAGAAACTTTCTTCAGTTCAGTTGTTACAGTAGAATGAATGCAGAGGAAAAGAAAACAACAAAAAAACTTGGTCAAAACGATTTCAATTTAACCATAAGTGGTAAATTTTGTTATGAAAAAGGTGTTGTGATAAGGAGCTAGTTGTAACTCCTACTTGCAGCATTATAACGACTTTTTACAAGGCAAATTAAATTTTTATATGAGTAAGTGCTAGTGACGATTTAAGAAGTAATGTTTGCGGTACGATTGTGTTGTGTGTGTGTGTGTGTGTGTGTATGTGTGTGTGTGTGTGTGTGTGTGTGTGTGTGTGTGTGTGTGTGTGTGTGTGTGTGTGTGTGTGTGTGTGTACTCCCGCGAATGTTCTCACATTATTATTAATTAATAAAATGCGAGGTGCGAGCTGATAGAATCGTTAGCACGCCAGACAAAATGCTTAGCGGTATAATGTCCGTCTTTACTTTCTGAGTTCAAATTCCGCCGAAGTCGACTTTGCTTCTCATACTTTCAGGATCGATAAAATAAATACCAGTTGAGCAATGAGGTTGATGCAATCGACTTACCTTCTCCACCGAAATTCCTGGTCTTGTGCCAAAAATTGAAACAGTTTTTAGTTAATAAAATTGATGAAGCTCCATCCTGTCCATAAAGGTAAACTTCATAAAAAGCCTGTTCCTAGGATTATCCGAGCATTCTTAATAACAAAAAAGAGCCTTTATTATTAGGCGGATGAATATAAGGATTTTATCAATTTTAATGTGTTGATATAGCTGTGTAGCCCTAGGTCAGGTTTGATTGGACTGATCTATGACATACAGTAGTTAAACAAACGTCCATACTCATGTGCCATCTTTTCACTGTAGACGACGAATGAATCTCTACGTGAGACTTCCCTTCAAATTTCAACCTACTCTCTGAAAAATAAATGAATATATTGATTAAAGTAGATTTGTATAAAATTTATAAGAAAATGAAGAAGAAAAGCCAAAACTGGAATGCCGGTTGGACGATGACAATTGAATACAAAGAAACGATAAATGTAGATATATTTTGAACATGACGACTATGCAATGATAAATTCTGATCATGGTAATGACCAAATATAATATATTATTACGTTTGGAAGCATTAAGAACAGGAATCATTAAGAACAGGAAACAAACAATCGACTTTTCATCATGGACCGCACCCAACTATTTTATTTTTTCTTATTGGTAGATGTCAGATTCTAAAAACCCGGAGAGCAACAATACAAACAAGCGCCGTAATGATCAATAGAGAAAAGATAAATCATCGAATGAGTCGAACATGACGCTATGTCGTTTAACATATTCAGACTTATACGTATTGGCCGGAAAGATAAAGTAGGTCAATCCGATAGCTTGATTCATGACACATGAATA
The DNA here is from genome assembly GCF_046866305.1 of Octopus bimaculoides. Taxonomy (NCBI): domain Eukaryota; kingdom Metazoa; phylum Mollusca; class Cephalopoda; order Octopoda; family Octopodidae; genus Octopus; species Octopus bimaculoides. Next base: position 46,364,798 of record NC_142938.1, on the reverse strand, counting down.
TCTGACGAGAATATCCCCAAAAGGGGAGAGAAAAGAGACAGGAAATAATGCACCTTTGAATTTCAAGACCCATCTGCGGGGATCCGAAAGCAGTCCTGCTCATACTTGCAACAGTTATCTCTGAGGCCATGCGTATTACCAGCCCTTTAGTGAGGTGAGCCAAAATAAAAGTAGCAGTTCTGCTCTCTACTCCGATACAATATATATATATATATATATATATATATATATATATATATATATATATATATATATATATATATAATGTAGTTGTATACTGGCAACTTAACGTGACAGTCCCAATAAGACTCAGAAACATGTCTCTGAATGCAGGCTATGCTGGGTGGAGGAGTTTTCCCCCCTCGCAAAGATAAGGACACAGGAAATATGTCAAGGCCGACAGGAAGCGGTCCAGCTTCCTAGGGCTAAATAGCAGTAGTATATTCCCTTATTGGGACTGTCAAGTTAAGTTGGCAGAATACAACTACTTTATCGCATCACTACTGCTTAAGTCTCTCTGAGAAATTTAGAAATGTATTATTTCTAGTATATATATATTTACAAAAAAAAAAAAAAAACTAAAACAAAAGACGAAGACGGGTGTGTAAATATATATATATGAATTAGTGTACATTTTTATATACAAAAGACGTGAAAGGGCAGTTAAGGCTCAAACCACAAATAAGAGTAATTTCAAAGAGAATGAAAAATAAAAACATCTCAATAGTTACCCTTATACTCGAGTTTCTGCATTAATGTGCAAATAAATTAATTTGCCATCTGTGCTTCTCCAGTAAGGGCGCTAGAATTAATGCATATTTACGCAACACTGAAGATACACGTGTTCCATAAATATACATTATAACTTTTCAAATCCACCGCGCAAGCGCAGTTACAATATTATAACTGTATCAAGAGATTTAACCATAACTCGTGCTTCATAACGTTCAGAACTGAAGTACTTATTGAACTCACTCTCTCATACAATATTACCTCTCATAACTCTCTACCATAAAAATCTTGGAAACTTAGTATTTTTTCAGATATTAATAAAATTTGTCGGACCTGTTTCATGCCGTTGGCCGTCGGAACAATGGAAATTTACCGCACTCCGACTACATGAAAATAAATTGGACTAATTTAATTATTACCTTAAAAATGCTACATTTCAAACACCTTTATGGTCAAATACATTTAGAGCCTTTCCAAACCATGAAAATTGCATTTTAAAATAGTGTTTAGCGACAGCGGTGTAATTTTCCTTCGAACTACGAACAGGAGTTTAGATACGTACTAGCTACTACAAATAATTGTTTGTACATCAAATTCTCTTTAAATTAAATGGCGGCAGAAGAATTATCGTTGAACTTATAAAAGAGTTTATTGTTGCCTACGGCCAGCTATATGTTGCTGTTCAAGACTTGGGAATGGAAAGAAGCTATATATGTGTGTGTGTGTGTGTGTGTGTGTGTGTGTGTGTGTGTGTGTGCGTGCGTGTGTGTACGACAGGCCTCTTTCAGTTTTCGTCTACCAAATCCACTCAGAAGGGGTTGGTCAGCCCGAGGCTATAGTAGGTGCTACGCAGTGGGACTGAACCCAAAACCTTGTGGTTGAGAAGCAAGCTTCTTGCCACACATCCATGCCTGCGCCTATGTGTTTATATATATATATATATGTGTGTGTGTGTGTGTGTGTGTGTGTGTGTGTGTGTGTGTGTGTGTGTGTGTGTGTGTGCGTGTATGCAAAGTATAGGTAAATTGTTGGAAAATTGAATCTACAACCCAATTATACAAGATTCTGAATTTGTAGACTAATAGCTTTCCATTCAGAGTATTCCTTTGTTATATTTATATTTATATTTCGTTTCAATACCACTGATGTCCGATTCTAAATATGCATTCTAATGATGAATTTAATAATCCGGAAAAATTGCAATCTTATTAACAGCAATTTATTTCATAATTAGACATGGACCTATTGAACTTGTTGAGCTAATTTCTATTGGAAAACACTGGAATTTCAATGTCACATTTTACATTCCAACGACGACAGGACGATGAGATCAAATTTGGTCACCCGTTGATGGATGCAGATGTCTATTTACTAAAGTTCATGAAAAATCGATTGTGTATATCGCACTTGGCACTAATACTGAGCATGAATATTTATTTATTCATTATCTAATTCATACATACATACATACTTTACATTACATTACATTAGTTATACATATACACATACATATATATGTGTATACACGTATGTATATATGTATGTATGTATGTATGTATGTATGTATGTATGTATGTATGTATGTACAAAGCAATACATGAACTTTACAGGAAATCCCACTCCACCACGTAACAATTATCCCTGAGTGGAAGAAATTATGTCAGGCTCTATCATTCGACCGTTGATATTTCTAAAACATTTGAAAGAAAAATACCATTAATTGTATTCTTCTTCCATTTTTATATGGGATTGTACGCTAATGCTAGTTCTTCCATATATCCTTTTGATTTCCATTTCCTTAAATATCACGTTTATCTAAACCGAGGGTTCTGGTTAAGGTGATTGACACCACGCACTGGAGCGAGAGTTAAGTGTCAGTCACCTGAACCAAGGTCTCTGTCTTCCTGATACATTTTTAATTAGAGGCATAAAAGCATCCATCTATTAATGAGTGGCTGATCCCAACATGCAGCAGAATGCATTCACATACAAACACACACACACACACACGCACACACATATACATACATGTATATATATGTATGTATACCAGAAATCTTCTTCAAACTATACCTTAGTGCTTGAAAAAGATAAGACACATAGGACATATGTTTTGCTAGAGACGGAACGGACTAATCCGGAATGTCATCGGTTGTAGGTCTTTCTTTGGCAACAAGATTACTTTGTGGCTAACCAACATGTGTGTGTGCGTGCGTGTGTAAATAGATAGATAGACGATAGAGAAATATAGATACACACAAACACACGCACACACACACACACACACACAGAGTCAAAACACATACATATATATATATATATATATATATATATATATATATGTGTGTGTGTGTATACATATATACATATATATATATATACCTATATATATATATATATATATATATATATATATATATATATATATATATATATATATATATATACCAGAAATCTTCTTCAAACTATACCTTAGTCCTTGAAAAAGATAAGACACACAGGACATATGTTTTGCTAGAAACGGAACGGACTGATCTGGAATGTCATCGGTTGTAGGTCTTTCTTTTGCAACAAGACTAATTTATGGCTAATCAACATGCATGTGTAAATAGATAGACGATAAATAGATATAGATACACACACACACACACACACTCACATATACATATATACATATACATATTATATACATAATACAATCTATATATACATCCCTCCATATAAACATCACACATACATTAATAATATGTTCGGTTTTCATTTGCCACGTCACTTCACTGACCATATTTCAAACACAAAATAATCGCTTCATTTTCAACCTACAAACCTCTGCTTCAAAAATAGAGAACATACGACACAATTTTCCGCGTCACAATTTTATACGTCACAATTTTCTCTCTGAACATACACTCTTGTTTCCTAACCCTAATTTTCTTCAACTTCCAATGTGTTCTTTCCTGTTTGGTCCTTGAATTAAGTAAGATCCTGAATCTATATGTAGTAACTAATTCCGTTGCATATATGAGAGCATATAATTTACGTTCATTTTCGTATATCTCTACATATATTGTATGTCTTCCAGGAAATTAGTGCATTTATTAATGAGTATTTACTACTACTGGGGAAATTCTCGAGAATTCTTAATTTAGAATTCCTATACGCACCCTCACATACTACTACTACTACTAATAATAATAATAATAATAATAATAATAATAATAATAATAATAATAATAATAATAATAATAATAATGATAATAGTAATAATAATAATAATAATAATAATAATAATAATAATAATAATAATAATAATAATTTATCTATCATTTTATCTATCTTCCACCATTATTACCAACAAAAGAAGAGCCTTTCATCCCTCTGGGGCTGATAATATGATGTGCCAGTTAAGTACTGGGGTTCATGGCATCAATTAATTGCCCTTTTAAAATTGCTGCCTTTCTGCCAACATCAGAAACAATTATCTTCATTATCATCGTCGTTGTCCTTATTATTATTATTATTATTATTATTATTATTATTATTATTATTATTATTATTATTATTATTATTATTATTATTATTATTATTGCCTTTGTACAGCTTCTAAGCTAGAAATGTACTGCGGTGTCCGCTGTTCACTACCAGTGAACTAAGGCAACACCTCTTTCTTTTTTCGAGTACCTTCCGGAGTATTTGAGCGTTTCCAAGCAGTGCTGTTTCCTGCAAGTGCTCCACCCTTATTGCAGCCCCTATTTGTTCCACGTGCTTCTCGAGATTTTATCTCACTGTTCCCAGGGCTCCGACAATTATTGGTACTACTGCTACATTTTTCATCGGCCACAACTGCTTAACTTCTCAAGCTAACCTGTCATATCTCTCGACTTTTCTTTCTTCCTTATCGCATACCTTGTTGTCAGCTGGGCATGCTATATCTATGATCCAGCATAGTTTGTTTTCTTTCTCAATTAAGACTATGTCCGGTTTCCTATTCTCAATCTCATGGTCGCACTGAATCATAAAATCCCATAGGATCTTGTATTTCTATTTTCGACAATGCCATAAGGTTTGTGGTCGTACCAATTTTTTTCTCTGTCAAGTCCATACTTGTTGCAAAGTGTCCAATGGACAAGCCTGGCTATATTGTCGTGATGTCTCTTATATCCCTTATGGGCTAGTGGCGTACATTGGCTGGTAATATGCCATACAGTTTCACCGTTTTGTCCACAGTTTCTGCACTTGTCACTTTCTGATGTGCAGTCTATTCTGTATTTTATGTAGTTTGTTCATAGTGCTTGCTCTTGGGCAGCACAGATTAGAGCCTCCGTTTCCGGTTTTAAATCACTTTTAGTCATCCACAGCCATCGTTTTTCTCTGTCTGTCTTATCTTCAACATTCCTATGAAATTGTCCATGCATTCTTTTCTTTACCCACCTATTTTTAGTTTCATTCGTTTTCAATTGCTTGTACAGTGCTTTATCTTTGCAATCTTTCATCCTACACAAGCCTGACCTTCTTACTTCTAGTAATAGCGGTCCTGTGTCATTTTTACATACCATGCTATGTTGTTTTCTTTTGCTCTAATGCTGTTTACGCATCCAATAAGTCCTCTTCCCATTCTTTTTCTTGGTACATACAGTCTGTCTGTATCACTTTTTGGATGGAGTGACCCATATCTACTAAGCAAATTCTTTGTTTCTTTGTTTAAGCTGTTTAGTTTGTCTACTGTCCATGCGATTACCCCTGCTCCATATCTAAGGAGTGAAACCGCCCAGGCGATGATAACTTCGATCTCATGCCATCCGTTTAATTTCGACTTAAGGAACAGTCTCAGTCTGCGCAAGTACTCCACCTAAAATTTTTCTGTCATTTCTGTCTCCATCAATTTATCCATTTCCAAAATCCCCAAGTACTTATAGCCCGTCTCTTCTATCAGTTTCATAACCTCCCTCGACGGTATCGTTTGTCTATCCATACATTTGATTTTGCCTCTCTTCAATACTAACACACCGCACTTTCTCAGTCTGAACTCCATTCTGATATCAGCACTGGAAGTATACACCGTATCAACGAGGGAACTGACTTGGGCTTCATCTTTACCATAAAGTTTGAGGTCATCCATGAACAACAAATGGTTGACTTTTTGTTGGCAGCTTTTGAATACATACCCAGCTTTTGCTTTCCTCAGAATCTGTGTCAGTGGTATCAAGTACAGTACAAAGATCAGTGGGGACAGGCAGTCCCCTTGGAAGTTGCCCCTCCTAATTTCTGCTGTCCCTAAATTTCTTCCGTATGCTGTCAGGTCCGCCCTCCAACTCGCCCTCCAACTTTTTCCAAGAAATCACTCAACATTCGATGCAATCCCAAACAGGTTCATACACTTCATAATCCAAGAATGTGGGATCATATCGTACTCCTTACGGTGTCGATCCATGAGTTACTAAGTTACTTTTCCTTCTCTTGCAGTCTTTAAGTACAGTCTTATCTATCAAGAGTTGATCTTTGGTACCTCTGCACTTACACTTGCAACCCTTCTGCTCAAGTGGCAGGACTCCATGTTTTTTCCAGATGTTCGTACATTGACTCTGCGAGTATTCCAGTCAATAACTTCCACATAAGTGGCAAACAGGATACCGGCCTGTAATTGTCTACAGTATTGCCTTTTTCGATGTTTTTCAGGCACAGCACTGTCCTACCCAATGTCAACCGCTCTGGTGTAGCTCGGTCGGCATTTAATAAGGTGTTGAGTTGCGCAGCTATTCGTGCGTGACATTCGCCAAATCTTTTGATCCTGTAGCCTTGAATTCCATCTGGTCCCGGGGCCTTCCAGTTGCTCATTTTTTTGCTGATTTCCTTCACTTCCCTAACTAAAATGACTAGTTCTGCCTGTTTTGGACAGACTACTGTTTGTTTCAATTCTTGCAACCATTCAGCATCCTTCTTGTGCTCCTTGTCTTTACTCCAGATGTCAGTCCAAAACCTTGACTTTCAATGTTATCTGGTATCAACTTTTCATCTATACACCCTCCATTTATTTCTTTATAGAATCTCTTCTGATCTACTTTGAATAACCTATTCTGGTGGTAACCTGGTAACCCTTGATTCTTTGGTCGTATTTTACCATTTTTGCTTTCTCTGCAACGAGGCGCTGTTTCAATTCCCCACTACTACTTTCAGGCCCTTTCTTTCAATATTATACTTCCTTTTCAGTGCCCTGTAATTTCCCCTTTCTCTTTTCGGTTTAACACAGAGATTTCTTTCGCGTGCATGTCTAACCCTGCCTGGATTCTTCTTTTCCACTATGGATCTTTTCTTTTGTCACTCCCATTGTGTTTCTTTTTCTCGATATCGACACCCACATTTTCTGCTACAACAATACTTGCTGTTTTGATCAAATTATTTGTTTCAGTGATTTATGGATTGACAGAAATTAATTCAGTAATAGAGAGTGAAGTAGAGTGACTGGCAGACAGACAAATGGTGAAGAGAAAGAGAGAGATAAAGAGATAGATACATATACAGATAGAGATGAGCATACATATGAAAGCACAAACAAGTGAATAAATACAAAGATCGGTAGGTAAAGTGATAGATTGAGAAATAGGTAGATAAAGAGAGTGTATGTTCGCTGGGAAGATGTACGGTGTGAAGAAAAGTTTATATACATGTGTGTGTATGAGTGTGTGTATGAGTGTGTGTATGTATGTGCGTGTGTTTGAATGAGTGTGTGCGCACACGTGTATGTGTATATACATATAGAGATACATAGAAAAGGAGTCATAGATTGACATGTATGCATCTATGTGTGCGAGTGTATATATGTTTCTCTGTGTGTGTATGCATGTATACATGTAAATAGATATAAATATAGATAGATATAAATAATATGCGTGGTGAGAGAGAAACAGACAAATAGACGCAGAACAAAAGCGATAAAATGAAAACTGGGGACCAGGAATTACCGTGAAAATACTTAATTACTTCTTCAATCAGCCGATATTAATATGGCTGAATATTGATTTTCCTGGCATTATGGTTTTAGTTTCGTGTCCTCCAGCAACATTGCCAAAAGTATTACAACAAATACGCTCACGACTACCAATTCTAAGAAGGCAATAACTGTAAGTATACAAGTAACACTAGCTATGGTAACGCCTCCAGGTTATAGCAGATAAAGGAACACCTTTCTCCATTCGAGCCACCAGAAACAAAGTAAACCGATTATCTGGAAACAACAGAATATTGAAGAACAAACAGGAAGTTACGCCTTTGGAATATCAATTAAGATCCACTTCAAACATGGAAACACTGGAAATAATCATCGTGTAGCGCTGAGCTCTGTTTTTTCTTTTCCCTTTTTTTTTTTTTTTTTTACCTGGGGAAAAAGATAAATTGTCTGGATGGATAGAATGGCGTTCGTTTCGAAATTAATATTCGTCTTCAACCCGTTTAAAGGTCACACAAACGGAAGATAAACACCAGCTGCGTGAAGAACACCCACCCACATACAGTTACATATAAAACACATTCACACACTAAGCAAAACAGTGAGTCTGTACAGTTGAATCTATTAAATTCGGTAATCTAAGGGCCTAGCTATTGCTAGATTACGGCAAAATGTAGGAAAACAAAAAGTGAATCTTCAGGGCAGATCCTTAGTAAACATTGTGTTGCTATCTCATACCACATCTGTATTTTCAAGTGTGGAACAAAGCTTACGACAGAAAATAATAAAACTAATAATCCCTTCAAATATTTTTAGAGGAGGAGGCAAGCTGATTGACCCCAGGTTTTGACTGATACAAAAGGACTCACGACAAAGTCGACATCAATGAAATTTAAACTCAGAACGTAAAGAGCCGGAAAATAATATAAAAAATGGTTCAATTTTTTATACTGTCTCGTTTAAGACCCAAAATGTTAGTATATGTTACGCCTTGATATCATTCACATCATCAACAGCTGCTGATGATGAGGATGATATCTTCTACACTGGTATATCAGAGCCCCATTTTCTATCACAATGTGGAGGTTTGGGGATATCTTTGTCTCTTCTGTTTATCGGGTATTTAGAAGCTATCTCCTGTTCCTGGGTTGAATGCAATGGATCCACCAGAGGTTCATGAGAGGTTACTATTCTTGTCAATGCTGTTGTTATCTTGTAGCTTATGGAATATGTACCCATGAATTGCTTTTTACAAGTATGATGCCTGCTTCTCCTCTAACCTTCTGTGTAGGTAGGTCAGTCCAACCTCCTTTGGGTTTCATGTGGCAGTTGTATTCTCAGAGTACCGGCTCAGTAATTTTTCTCCAACTCTAAAGCTGTTGTTACTCTCACTTTTGAATATGCATGTAATGTACTCATTTCTTTTTTTTACTTATCAGTAGGTGTCGTTTGAGTAATACAGTGCAGCATTCAAAGGCTGTTTGGACTGACCTTATACCTCTACCGCCATTACTTCGTCTCGCAAAGATCGTATTGGTGTCGCTGTGGATGTGAAAGTTGCCAGCTGATGTCAGTACATCTTTAGTCTTGATATCCAGACTGCAGATCCCGTTTAAATGTCCAGTTCAATATCCCAAATATCAGTACTGGTACTCCAAAGCATTGTGAGATATGGTCTTGTTAAATGCCGGTAGCTCTGACGTCCATATTTCTCAGTTTACAGACGTGCTCCTTTGCTATATATATATATATATTTATATATATATATATATAAAATATATGTATGCACACATACACACACACACATATATTTATATTATATGTATACACACACATACACACATATATATATATATGTACGTATGTATTTATATATTTATATATATATATGTGTGTATATATATATATATATATATATATATATATATATATATATATATATATATATACCACTGTATCCTTGTATCATACCAGATTACTGGATGTTGTTACACATCGCTGCTCACAATACGTTTCCAATTCTTTCTTGATTGCTCCTTTTTTCATCTTGGCCCCAAATCGTTTAACTAAATCGTCTTCCCATCGTCATAGAGGACTTCCGAGTGGCCGTCTTTCCCGATCTCTTTGATACCACTCAGCAACTACAGCAGTCCTCCTGTTGTCCCTGAACCGTGCGACATGTCGAAGCCAGCAGAACTTGTGTTTTCTGATTTCTGCTATCACGTGGTTCACTCCGCTCCGTTCTCGAATTATCTCATTTCGGATATGATCTCGAAATGTTATTCTTAGCATAGATCTTTCTATGGCCTTTTGCATCGTAGCCAATCGATTTTCTTCCCTCTTCGTAGTAGCTTACGTCTCACTAGCGTATAAAATCCGTTTGGTATATATCGAGGGCGCTTGACTAGGATATTGCATTCACGATCGCGTGACCGTGTGTTCGATTCCCGGACGGGTGCGTTTGTTTTTGAGCAAAACACTTGATTTCACGTTTCTCCGTGATCACTTCAAAATCTAACGTGTAGCACATCGTGCAACTCTACACATAATGTCGATTTGATGAAAAGAGTTATCAAATGTGCAGCGTAAACATTTGATCATCTGTTTAGCAAGAACCATCTTTCCCGGACTCGTGTGTGTGTGTGTGTGTGTGTGTGTGTGTGTGTGTGTGTGTGAGAGAGAGAGAGAGAGAGAGAGAGAGAACATTTTTATAAACAAATATCGAAGCATTGAGAGAGACTGGTATTTTAGAAATGAAGGAAATCTCGAATGAAGGGGAATAGCTGCGGAAACAGAGGAACGATTAAAATACCCTTATAGACGGAAAAAAATGTTCTGAAAGCTGTTACAAAGACCGAGTGCTCTTTCCATTGAACTAAATGATTCCTGGAAACGGTCACAACCTTTTTATAACGCTATTGGCTTTTCGGATGTGAGAACATTTTTATAAAGGAACATTGAAGCGTTAAGTGGTTGGTATTTTAAAAATGAAGGAAATTTTGAACACGAAGAAAATTTTCCGTCTGTAAATGTATTTTACCCGATCTTCTAAACTATTTTCACAACTATCCTCCTGCGTCCGAGATTGAATAAAGTATCAGTCAAGTGCTGGATTGATTTTATCCACTAACACCATAACCCACAAACTTCATGGCTTGCACCAGAACTAGAGGCATATCGGGTACATCTATTTTCGTTTTGACATCCAATCCTTGAAGCACTTTTTGGGAACGATTCTTTGTCTACTACAACTACTACTACTACTACTACTACTACTAGTAATAGTAGTAGTAGTAGTAGTACTACTACTACTACTACTACTACTACTACTACTTATTCTAATTTTTACTTATTTCCTCAGCTCACTTTTTTGTCTTTCAGTCCATGTTTCTTTTTTCTTTTTGTAGACATTTTGCTTTTCATCTTTCTTTTCGTCTTTTCTTTTCCTGCTTCTTTGTCTATCGTCTTTCTTTACCTACCTCATTTTTTAAAATCTTCATTCATGAATATTTTCTCATCAATATATATATATATTTTAATATTTTACCTGTCTTTGCTTTTTGTTCCATTTTATCCTCCCACTCATTCTATATCCCGATTTGTTTTCCTCCTACTTACCATATTCATTTTCTTTCGTGCTTTCTGTCTATCAACCCTACTTCTCTACTTATCTGCCCGCCAACGATTTCAAGCTTCCTGCCGATCGCTCTGGTTATTTGATATTTCCAAACATTGCAACTATATATTCGGAACGGGGCTAGATCAATATATTTCTATTGGATGCTTCATGACTTCTGAATTACCTGTCACTTACCAGCATCATTTTTTTTAATCTTATGTAATACATGCAGAATTGTATACATATATACGTACATAACGTACAAGTACACACAGCCAGACACATACACACTCACGCACATATATATTTATATACATACACACACTTATAGTTGTATACATACATATACATATACGCACACATATATAAATATACTCAGTATGCATTGTACGTTTTTTACCCTGTCATTGTTCATTTACAATAGATTTTTTCTTTTATTACACACACACACACACACACACACACACACACGGCGTATATGAAATCCACTCACAAGGCGTTGGTCAGCCCAGAGTCATACTAGAAGACACTAGCACTTTGGTCTAGTGGGACTAAACTTGGACCACGCAGTTGGCAATCAAACATCTTAACACAGGGCCACGCCTACGCCTTAAATATGTGTGTATGTGTGCGTGTATTTGTGTATGGGTGTGTGTATGTGTGTATGTGTGTGTGTGGTGTGTGTGTGTATATGTTTGTGCTGTAACCACAATAGCATACGTCTGAATGGAAACGATGCCCCACCCACCATATTCGCCACACATTTCCCCCACCTGATTATCATTTATTCCGGAGTCTTCAAAATCATTTAGACGGAAAAAATATGAATTCTGTAGACGTGGTCAAAACAGTGCTGGAGGAGTATTTTTCGTCACCGACAAGTGGGTTTTGGAAGAGGGACCTTGCAAGTCTACCAGATAGATGGAAGAGAATTGTAGAAAATGAAGGAAAATATATTTTATATTAAAAATAGAAGAAGTATTAACAAACCGCATTATTTATGGGATGACCCAATACAAAGAGAGTACGTCTGACAGATCGAAGTGTAACCTCTACATGATCAACTTTGGAGAGCCACTGAAGACGTATGTGGAACAAAATCCTGGACTTGGTTAAAAAGGGTGCCATTAAAAAAAGAAACAGAGACTGTAGTTGTAGCAGCCTAAGATCAAGAGATGAAAAAAAACTTGAGAAAAAGTATATATGGAGAGAATGTGTCAGGAAAATGTAGAGCCTGTGGAGCTTGGAACGAGACAGTGGCATACATTGTGACAGAATGCCCCAAGTTGGCACATGAAGAATATAAGAAATGGAGGCACAATTAGACTGCAAAAGTTTTACGCTGCTTACTGTGCCAGAAATGGGGATTTGAAGCTGGAAACATATGGTACAATCATCGAGTCGAAAGAGGGTTAGAGTCGGAGAAATGTAAGATTTTGTCTGACTTCCTTATTCAAACGCATAAGAAGTTAGAAAATAATAGACTGGATATAACAATTATAGATAAAGAAAAGCGAAACTGCGTACTCATCGACCCATCATGTTCGTTTGATTCCAGTATCGAAAAGAAAGAGGGAGAAAAACAAAACGAAAAATGCAAACCCTTATCATTTGAAATAAGAATTTGGAGCATGAGAACGGTAAATGTCATGCCTATAATAATTGGTGCGTTGGGAACAGTAAGCAAAGATATAGACAAATGGCTGAAGGGGGTTGAAATAGAATGCCCGGCTGAGCTCTTACTGAAAGTTTGTCTCTTAAGGATTGCAAGGATTAGCAGGAGCGTTCTAAGCACTTGAAAGACTGCTGAAAACTTGTGGTACCTAAGGTTAAAGGAAGTAACCCTCTACCCACATAATTCCTACTAGGAATAAGACCGAACCTGAGCCAAACCATAATAATAAAAATGATTATACACCAGAAATATTTTCTAATGTAGGCAGGATGCCTTACATTTAGAAGTGGTTAGTCGATTGCGTCGGTCTCAGCAACTGACTGGTACTTGATTTTATCGATCCCAGTGGGATGAAAGGCAGTGTTGACCACGGAGAAATTTGAGCTCACAGTATAAAGAGATGGAAGAAACACAACAAAGTCGTTATCTTTATAACGCTTCAATGATACTGCTAGCTCGTCACCTTTATACATTATAAATATTGAGTTCTAATATTGGCACAAAACGAAAACTTTGGTGATGGTTAAGTATAGTTAAAGCAGTCTGCGACAGGGTTTTAAGTGGATCTTCGAATATCGAAAAAGGAAATATGAAAGACGGAATTAACATTAGTTGATTCTTTGTGCGACTCATATGCACATCAGCAAATAACTTTTACGCTATTTGTATAAATATTTCTAACTGGCCGAGGTAGGTTGTTTCAGTGGGGCATAACTGTGTAGCACTGAGCAGTGAAAATGACTGCGAAATATTGATATCTGTCACTTTCACCTACGGGACGATTTTGTTTCGCTTAGCTTTGAGATATACTGTGTTTTTTAAACACAATACGTCCTTAAGGGTCTACCATGAAAGAAGTACCGCAGTTTCACAGCAGTATGCCGTGACAATAATGGACTTGTGCACCCGAATGCTACTATTATCTCTGGTAACAGTATCAATCTACCCATACGCCTAACATCGTTTATGTGAGATCAGAGTCATGATCTTCAGTCTCATGTGCCAATTGCCATTTGTCTAATTTCCATCACTGCTGAGGTGATGTCTGGTCGAAGAAGGTAGATAGACGAAAGCATGTTTGATGGGACACAAAATATATCTAATTTACGTGTATTACAATGTGTATGTTGTACTGGTTCCACACTTTACACTTGAGGTCAATCGGCTATCATCAAAAGATCGGAAACAGTAACAGGGTAGGCCCGGGTCATAGAATTGACATCCGAGTGCACTTCTCTTAGACAGTCACAGGAAGATCGATGCAGGAGTTACATAACAGGAACATCATGTGTGTGTGTAGAGAGAGAGAGAGATGAGAGTGTATATATATTTATTTATATATACATGTATATATATATATATTTATATGTATGTATACCTATATACATAATATCGCCCTCTCTTTCTCTCTCTCTCACTCTTTCTGTCTGTCTGTCTCTCTCTCTCTCTCTCTCTCTCTCTCTCTCTCTCTCTCTCTCTCTCTCTTTCTCTGTCTCTTCATACGTACATACATACTTACATTTGTACATGCGTAAATATATGTATGTGCATATGCATATCCTAGTTTATTTGTACCATTCTCTTTGTTTTGTACTGTTATTGATTATTTTTGTGTATATTCAGTTATATGTATGCATGTATAAGTGCATATACGTGTGCGCGTGTGGGTGGGTGTTTATCACGAATGTACGTACGGGAATGTGTGTATACCCATATTCATTAGTATGAATATGTTTGTATGCATTTATTCATTTACTATTTAGGTCTTCTGCTTTAGTATTCAGTTTCACATGCGCGCGCGCACACACACACAACACACAAACATGCACATATAGTTTCGTTGTTCAGCTATTTCTTCATTGTCTGTCTTACCGGTTTCTGCTCATTAATTCCCCAGGTCCTACTAGTTAGCTGAGGCAACGCTTATCAATTATTTATATGCACTAATGCATACATTTATCCCCGCACATCTACACAGTCGAATTTTCATACACTCACAGATACACGGGCATATATCGAATATATATTTGTGGGTGTACATGTGAATGTGCGTGTGTGTATCCACATGTATATATATATATATATATGCATATTAATGTCTATGTGTGTTTCCATATTTGTACGTATGTATACGCATGTATGTCTATATATCAATAGAGGGGAGTCCAGAATTCTTCCATGCAAACGGATATAAAAATTCGAAAAAATTATAAAAGAATTTACACATATACATGTAATTACATTTAATTTCATGGGTTTAGAAACGCAGAAATGCATAAGCTCTCGTATTTTCACAAACGCATACATTATCTCGAGCATAAACAGACAGATATGTATGCATCCAGATATATGTGTGTATAGAACTCTCTTTTCTCCTCTGTCACTTTCTCTCTCTCCATCTCTCTCTTTCTCTCGGTATATATGTACACATACACACACATATAAAACAGGTATATATATATATATATATATATATATATATATATATATATATATATATATATATATATATATATATATATATATATATATATATACATACATATATATATATATTACATATATACACAGGGATATATATTACATATAGACGAATCAGTGTAAAAATTCGTATTTGCCGATACCCGTAAATCCTTTTACGGTTTCGAAAAACTATTACTGAACAACTTCTACATTTAAACTCACTTTATGTACAACATATAAGCCATTCCACGCGTACGCATTTATATATGTGCACTGACAAGCATATGAATGTAAAACATGCAAACATGCATCGGCATAACTCGTAAGTATATATGTATGTATGTACTAAGAAGAAAAAAGGGATTTAAATACCCAGGCAGATATCAATAAAATACTCAGTTTTAAGCGAATTTGATTAACTATATCCAACAATCGGACACCAATAAATGCGAATAGAATATACATCCAAGGTAATTCCTCATATAGGACAAGCAGATCCAAATAGATTATATTTCTTCTTAACGTTCTTTTTGTTGGCGTTCGTGCACTGGAAACATTTCCTTAGTTCACTTTCAATTCAACTAATTTTGAATCGCCTTAAAAACGTTGTGTTAGCATGTATTTTCGGAAATAATAATTTCAATGATATTTTTCTACATCTAAATATGTTAATACGATAGAAACAATTGTCGGCTTTGTAATGTGAATTCTACAATTCAAGAAGTGATCTTCACTATGCGTATTTTTATTATGTATGTATGCATGTATGTATGTATGTATGTATGTATGTATGCATGCATGCATGGATAGATGGATGGATGGATGGTTAGATGTATATCGGTGTGTGTTTATGTGTGTGCAGCATTTGTGCAGCCTACAAGTTATGCCGATGCTTGTTTGCATACTTTACATTCACACACGCACACACACAAGCACGCACGCACACACACACACACACACACACACACACACATACATATATATATATATATATATATATATATATATATATATATATATATATATATATATATATATATATATATATATACATCCATAGATAAGTGCTTAAATAGCGAGAAATGGAGGTTATGAGCGGTAGTGGTGACAATTAGACCCAGAGGTTTCAGGTAATGCTGAATAAGTGCTATGGATAGACTATAGTTAGGCTCCAGGTTCGGTGATTATGTGAATAAGTGGTCCAACGTAGGTCATATATCAGCGTGTGTATATAAGGATTTACTTTTCGTAATGAGATAAAAAAAAAACAAAGCTGTGTATGTTTTAGAACATTTATAAATAGGTCTTACAGCTGTTTCCAGGATATTTATTATATCCCTTCATCGGAGACGGTGTCAGAGGATGATTAAGCAATAGTTAATATAGATAAGATAGGAAATAGAAAGTGAATGCAGGGATATTGTATTTGTAAATCCATTGTTTAGGCAGAATGGTATACATATAAGATTCCAAAAACTTGTGAGTAAAATCCAATAGTCTTTAAGATTGGTCATTGCATTTGTAAATCCATTATTAAGATTCCAATACCCTAAGAGTAAAATCTAACAGTCTTTGAAATTGGTTATTCCAAATACAGAGTTTATACACAGTGTTATTGATTCAAGGGTTCTGTTTAAAGTGACCTAAAAGTAGGTCACATCACAAATATGATGGCTGAAAACTCGTGTTCGAGAATTGCCATCGCCTGATCGGAAGTCCCACACATGCGAAAGCTATGACCAGCTATTTTTGTGGTAATTCCTTTTTTTTTTTTTTCAAGCACCGCCTGTTCTTGATAATTTTTTTATAGTGGGGAAGGAGACGGTGTGAGAGGATGGTTAAGCAATAGTTAATTTAGATAAGATAGGAAATAGAGAGTGAACTGGAGGAAAGAAAATAGATGTGAGATAAGCAGGGATATTGTATTTCTAAATCCATTGTTTAGGCAGAATGGTATACATATAAGATTCCAATAGCTTGTGAGTAAAATCCAATAGTCTTTAAAATTGGTCATTGCATTTGTAAATCCATTATTAAGATTACAATACCCTATGAGTAAAATGTAACAGTCTTTGAAATTGATTATTCCAAACTCTGTATTTACGGCTCATTGTTGTAAGATTTGTCACGTATGTTGAAAAACTGAGTGTCAAAGGGGTGGGTATTCATGTTCTTGACTCTTCTAGTGTTATCTTCCTCACTACCACTACTACTACCACTACCGTCGTTACTGCTATCATCATCAACCCCACTACAACTACCAACTGTGGTAGTGGTAGTAGTAGCGGTAGTGAGGAAGATAACCCTAGAAGTGCCAACGACATAAATACCTACCCCATGACACTCAGTTTAATCTTTTACTTGTTTCATTCATTTGACTGCGGCCATGCTAGAGCACCGCCTTTAGTCGACAAAATCGACCCCAGAACTTATTCTTTGTAAGCCTAGTACATATTCTATCGTTCTCTTTTTGCCGAACAGCTAAGTCACAAGGGACGTAAACACACCAGCATCGGTTGTCAAGCGATGGTGGGGGGACAAACACACACACACAAACACACACGCACACACACACACACATATATATATATATATATATATATATATATATATATATATATATATATATATATATATGTATATATATGTATATATATATATATATATATATATATATATATATATATATATATATATATATATATATATATATATATATATATATACTTGGAAATGGATGCATGGCGTTCAATCAAATGATAATATAAATAATATATATATATATATATTTATATGGGTACAAGACGTCACAAATAGTAAACAACATGAAATACGAAAACAAATGAGTTTAATGCGCAAACAACGAGAGAAACAAATGGAAAACAGGACAAATAACATAAAGAACGACCCTTCATCAGGTGTCGGCTGTCTATCTATTCTTCATTTCGAGCATTGAACGACAATACGAGTCTTCGAAGTTGCTTCCATAAGTACCAAAATAAAGTTTGGGATTTATGGAGTGTCAAAGTTGGGAACAAAAACAGGACAGTGGAGACATACAACGAAAACAAACATGGAGGGTCGTTAGACCAGAATGAGGGTAAAACAGCAAACGCTGGAGAAATATTTTCTTTGACAAGAGAAAAGACAGAAGAGAGAGATATGTCCAGTCCTTAGGACAGTACTGAAAGAAAAGAAAGATATCACGCGAGGAAAAGAAGATGGACGATGGTCATATGTGAGGGATGAGCGAGGGAAGAGGAGAAAGAGGAGGAGAGAGAGATAAAAAACGGTGAAGAGGAGAAAAAAAATGAATTAAAGAAAGGATGCGAGAGAAAACGATGGGGGAGAAAACAGTATAGAGTAGAGTCGCATCAAAAGGATTAAGATAAACTTACTTGGGAATAGATGCGCGGCTTTCAATCAAAGAATAATATAAATGATATATATGTGGATGTGTATATATACATACATACATATATATATATATATATATATATATATATATATATATATATATATATATATATATATATATACATGTATATGTATATATATATATATATATATATATATATATATATATATATATATATATATATACATATATATATATATATATATATATATATATATATATATATATATATATATATATATATATATATATATATATATACATATATATATATATATATATATATATATATATATATATATATATATATATATGCATATATGGGTACAGATACACACACACACATATATATAATTACGGGATAGAAAAAAACTATGTGCTGAAAAGAGACGCTAAATCGTTTAACCCTTTAAAATGATCACCTATTACACACATTTCGGAAGCTACGAAATACTATGTGGATTTATCTGTGGTATTCATATGCAATCGTGGCTTTGCGTTTGCATTCTTGTGGGTATATTCTTTACTATCTTTTATTTGTTTCAGTTATTTGACTGCGGCCATGCTGGAGCACCGCCTTCAGTCGAGCAAATCGACTCGAGGACTTATTCTTTGTAAACGTAGTACTTATTCTATAGGTCTCTTTTGCCGAACCGCTAAGTTACGTATAAATATCTCGTTTATTTCCCCAAGTATGCTTTGCTGACGAGAAAAAGTAAATTAGATTTATCCAGAAATTGATCAATCCAAGGCTAACTGAATTATCTTATGAATTTCTGTTAGCTTACTTCCTCGATTTCAGCATGTGTTTAATAGGTGATCATTTAAAGTGGTTAGACGATTTAGCGTCCATTTTCAACATGTAGGGATAGCTTTTTTCTATGCCCTTAATTATAATTATGTGTGTGTGTATATATATATATATTAATTAAGGGCAGTATAAAACCTATGTACATATGTATGCACTTATGTGTTTATTCATGTATATATGTATGTACATTCTTCGATCTGTCTCCTTTCCCTGAACAGGTGAACAGAGAGACTCATATATCGATATCAGAGCTTATGACTGTACACACTGACATATACGTATATACGTGTGTGTGTGTGTATCTGTACGTGTATACACACACACACACACACACACATACACACACACACACACACACACACACAAACACATATATATATGTGTGTACGTATATGTATGTACATATACATGTGCATATGTACGCAGATATGCTTAGATATGTGTGTTCATACAGATCTGATATGCATGTGTGTGTATGTGTGTGTGTATGTGTGTGTGCGTGTGTGTGTATGATGTGTGTGTGTGTGTGTGTGTGTGTGTGTTTGCGTGCGCGCGCGCGTGTGTGTGTTTAAATATGCATGCAAACTGCTGGATCAGGTCATGAAAGTTACAAAGAAAGTTATTGCCCAATTAATTAAGAATAGAATTAAACTAGATGAAAAGCAGTTTGGCTTTGTGCCAGGAAAGGCTAATATAGATGCCATCTTCCTAGTGAGGCAGTTGGAGGAGAGGTATCTAGGCAAAAGTAAACCATACTTCTTGCTTTCCTGAACCCGGAGAAATTTTTTGTCAGAGTAACTTGCCCTCTTATCTGGTAGTCTCTAAGGAAGTTAGGAGTAGATGAGTAGCTTGTTAGAGCTGTACAAGTCATTTATAAGAGTACTGTCAGTATGGTGACAGTCAGTTATGAGTACAATTACAAATTTATGGTGCAAAGAAGAGTTCACCAGCGCTCAGTTCTCATTGTCTTCTCTTATTCCTCATAGTTCTCGTGGCCATAACAAAGGAATTTAAAGCTAATTCGCTCTTATAGCAGTATCAGTAGCAGAACTGGAAAAGAAATTCCAGGTATAGAAGCAAAACTAAAGGGTCTTAAATTTACTCTAGCGAAGACCAATGTTGTGAGCACGAAAACAGATAAGACTCTCTTTCCATTACGTAAGTGGTCCTGCTCACTATGTAGGACAGGTGTTGGAAAGCGCAGGCAATGGACACACAATAGGCAGAGAGGAATCACAGGTAGGTTAACAGAGAAAATTGTTTTTGTATGTGGAAGATGCACAAGAAAAATAAGAACCAAGAACACCCCGGAATTAGATTTTCTCAAATGCCCAGGTGATTTGTGTGAGGTTGTAGATAGTTGCTGTTACCTAAGTAACCAAAGTAGTAGCGGAGGAGGATGTTCTTATTCCAAGAATAAAAATAGGGTGGAGGAAGTTCAAAGAGCTGTTGGTAACAAAAAACCTCTCTCTGTAAGTGGATCTCAGATTGTACGATGCTTGTGTACGAACAGGTATGCTCCATGATAGTGAGATGTGAGCCTTGAATACAGAGTACATGCGAAAACTTAAGAGAAATGAAACTAGTATGCTCCGATGGTTGTGTAACAACAGTGTACATGTACGACAATGTGCAAATGTGCAGAGAGAAAAATTAGACATTAGATGAATTACATGTAGAATGCAAGAGAGAATACTACTATTCTGGGGTCAGGTGATGCATATGAATGAAGGTGGCTGTATAAAAAAGTGCCAATCATTTGAAGTGGATGACATATATGGAAGAGAGACAACCAGGAAGATATGGGATAGAGTAGTAAGGGCCGATTTCCAAATATGAAAATGGATGAAGGTGTCTGGAGATATGAGTTGCTTGAGAAATCCTACTCATCTCAGCGAAGCTGAGTTCTAGAGGAAGCGCTGTGTATTCCACTCATAAGTAACATTAATTTACGCACCCCACCGCAATGATCCAAACTACATCTCCATACACCTATCCTTGTCTCTACCCCCACACTCCTGCAGCTCAAAGCCGCTCTGTCATCTTTCTTTCCTGGCCTACTCCTGCTAACTGTGTCATTGCTCTCCTGTCGTTACCATATATATATCTGTGTTTCACCAGGCACTACATTTCCCTTTCCTTCCTTTCTTGCCCTTTGCACTCTCGTAAACTCTCTGCTCATGCACCCTGTCCAATTCTCTCCCACTCCACTTATATTCACCTCCTTCTCCCTTGAGGATACGCCCTGGTACATCGCTACCATCTCTCTCTCTCTCTCTCTCTCTCTCTCTCTCTCTCTCTCTCTCTTTCTCTCTCTCTCTCTCTCTCTTTCTCTCTCTCTCTCTCTCTCTCTCTCTCTCTCTCTCTCTCTCTCTCTCTTTCGTCTCTCTCTTTTTCACTCTCTTCCTATTTCCTCCTTTGATTAGAGCAACCATGTATCTCCTCTACAGCAAGACACCTCTTTCTGTCCGTCTATCATAGTTTAACCTCTTATCACTGACACAAGACCAACACATTCAATACTACTCCCCCATTCATTTGAGGGAATCATTATTTTGAAAGTTACTCAGTGACCTCGCTGGTGATGGTGCCACGTGAAAAGCACCCAGTGCACTATGTAAAGTGATTGGCGTTGGGAAGGGCATCCAGCCGTGGAAATCATGCTAGAGGAGACAGTAAAGCTTTGCGCAGTCCTCTGGCTTGCCAACTCCTGTCAAATAGTCAAACCCATGCCAGCATGTAAGACAAGCGTTAAATGATGATGATGATGATGATGATGATGATACACACACACACACGCACATACATATATGTATACATACATACAGATACCTACAAGTGTGTATGCCTAAGTAAGCACTTTGAGATAGGAATCAATAACAATGTAACGATGTAAGTAGAATCTCCATTTTCCAACAGGCCAACACTTGTTACAGTTCACATCCGCAGCAACAGTTTTTTTCTCTAACAACAACGTCGACATCAACTACTGCTGCCTGTGCTGCTGCTACCACCACTACTACATCTGCTGCTACTGTTGCTACTTCTGCTGCTACCGTTGCTACTATTTCTGCTACTACTACTACAGCTATTACTACAATGAAAACAAACAATAATGATTTCTCAGATTGGCACAAAGCCAAAAACTTGAGTCTGTTGGATGTGGCCGGTCGCCCCGTTCTCAGAACCAAACTGCTTCTTCATCTAATCGACCCCAGTCGGATGCCTGTAGGATTTAAACTCACATATTTAATGTAACTAGCTGCCTTATGTAATTCGGTCCGTGGAGATACCTGTTTTTGTCGACTCACTGCCATACTACATGCAATCAATAATAATGGTTTCTAACATCGGTACGGGACCACACATTCGGTAGGTAACTATACACATACAACCGTATAATGCTAATATTTATTTCAGCAAATCAGATGTAGGAAGGGGAGAACGTTTAAATCAGTTCCTGCTAGGATAATATTAATTTTATTTACAAAACCACAAAGCCACAGTTTTATTGAAGATGAATAAAGAATCGATTCAATCGATTTCTGGTGCAAATTTCATCGACTCTAGACGAATATGGGTCACGGAGAATCCCAATAACATTTGATTTGAGAACGAAACATAAATATCCTGGCACCTTTCTATTTCTGTCACTTCAACTTCTTAGTATAACTGGCAACAATAACAACAACAATAAAAATGATGATGATGATGATGATGATGATGATGATGATGATGATGATGATGATGATGATTTCTTTGTTACATTGAGAAGAGACACTAAGGACGGCACTGAACAAAACACTGATTGTGTGTGTGTATGTGTGTGCATGTGTGTTATTGTGAGGGTTTTGCTTGCCAACAGATTTAACAAAAGAAAGATAGTAATAACATTTTAACAATGAGTATTCCTCAATAGGGAGCAGACGTTCATGGAAAAACCCTATAAAACCACGGGTACCCTGGTCTCTGGGGCAAGTGCTTTTCGCAGTTCCTTATATCCGATTTACAGGCGTATTCTCAGGGCATGCGCGTTCACTCGCACCATTCGCGCCACTCTTATGCACCTTTCAACAAAACGGCTAGAAGGCAACACTTCCCTTTCCACCCTTATTTTCCTCTTAAAGTTTCACTTGAAGAAGTTGATGAGGGATGTGAGCGCTTGACAACATTCTAGATCCCAGATGCCCAATCTCGGTTTTGGCTTCATTCAGGCCTACAGATCCATCATGGAGACGCGCAAGGGAAAGATATGCCGAACGAACGGTGCCCACACATGTTCACCGTCTAGGAATCGTTGCAGGTGGGGAAATTTTAGTATATGTCTGTGCTCCAGCAGCCACAGTATGCCTAAGCCTCAGAGCAGCTGATGGATTGCCTCAACGGTGGAACACATTTCTTTCGCAAGAAATTGAGTGACAGACGCTTCAATTTGATCAAGAAGTTACTAACAAACAAGGGCAAGGCATAGCGCTCAGACAGTATACAGAGTTAGAAATAGTGTTGTAAACTGTGGATAGCCTATACTATCCCAATCGACTGAACTACATAACACTCTCTCTAAATATGCTCAGAATGACCGTTTGTAGTTTGCTCATATTCATATTTGCACTTTCAGGAAATCCACTCGGTACCTGTGACAAAGTTGGAAATGTCTGCTCATATTTTTAAGGTTATGGTATACCCTTCTTCTATCGGCTCGCACTAAAGAGTCCAAGTGTGCATCGAAGATACTATTCCAATCTTTCACTAACACTAATGAGCAAGTCATTCCCAGGAAACACTCCAGGCACTTAATGAAATCTTATTACCTGATCCCAGGGCTGTAAAGAGCTACTAGTCTGAAAACAAATGGTCTTCACTGCTGTTCAAAATCAGTACCACAAATTTACCTTCCCAGTTTAAAAAGACGATTCGTACTGTAAAAGCTAGTCATATCTCGGTTGATTTGAAAGATAAATAGATTTTATATCCACCGAAAATGGACACAAAGACTCATGAGTCGGAGATTCTGGTCTTACTGATTGCCACCACATGTATGTGTGGGTACCTAAGGGAGAGGGTAACCCTGCTTTTAAGGTGACCTCAGGTTACGTGCATTTACATTGCCTATTCTAAGAAAGGGCAACTTTGATAGAATGAAAAAAATGAGATAGACCTACTTACATTCCATTAATTGTGGAAGGGTGGAATCTTCCATCCCTCTGGTTAGTTGTGGGTGTTTTTGCAAGCATTCTTTCTATAGTCTTTTATTGATCTTCCCTTTGAAGCCTCCTACTCTGTCGGGTTATGTATTTTTATGGTGTTCATATAGTTTGGATGATCATTATGTGTTGGAGTGTTAGTTTTCTGGTGTGATGAAATTTATTTGAGTAATGTTTGTGTGTTGAGGTTTATGTTTCATTATGTTTTAGCAATTTTATTTAATTAATTTACAATGCTTCTTCGCTGTTGTTTTACGTTTGGGTGCGAACGGAGTTTTGTTGGTGTTCGTAATGTTAGTTGTATTCCTGGTGTTATCACCACCTCTACAACAACAAAAAAATCAAGAATGATAGTAGTAGTAGTAGTAGTAGTAGTAGTAGTAGTAGTAGTAGTAGTAGTAGTAGTAGTAGTAGCAGCAGCAGCAGCAGTAGTAGTAGTAGTAGTAGTAGAAGTAGTTGTTGTTGTTGTTTTTGTTGCTTCTAACATTAGCACGAAGCCACAGATTTGTGGAAAGCGGTCAGTCGATCATCTCGACTCCAGTTCTCGGCTGGCTCTTTATTTCATCGAGCCCTGGAGGATAAAATGCAAGGCTGGCGGCCTCAGCAGGGTTTTAACTCAAAACGTAAGAATGCAGCAAATAACGCCAAGAGTTTCTTTTTTCTCTGACACTAAGATCTCTACCAATCTCCGTGGTGTAAGGCAATGGCTTCCACTTTAAGTCTTACAATAGCACATTAACAATTTGTTCTAAACTTTACATGACGGTTAGTGACTTGCTGTAATTATCTTCATGCATTGTTTTAAATGGAAAGATGTGGGGTTTTTTTTCGAACTTCAATTATTCAAAACCAATTCGAAATCTTCTTTTGGAGGCATTGTTTATTTGATAACTCAAAGTATTCTTTGACATTTTAACAGCAGTATTCAGATAAACTATATGTGCCTGGTGGGAACGCTATAAATTAGTCGCTCATTTAGCTATAGATTATTTACTTTGTTGATGGGTGTAAATCGCTTTCTTTTACCTTCATCGTTGGCAATTTTGGTATCTTAAGGAACGAGAATGGGATTGTGAATAATGTATTTTGTCATCCTTACTTCTGATTCCGCATATAGAACAACACTTCGCGTGTTACTAACGGAGTTGGAAGTAAGACGGAAAATATACATCAAACACAATGTCGCTTACTTAATATAAGATTGCTTTCAAAAACCAGATCCTGAGTCCTTCGGGGAATAAGCTTTGCTGAAGAGGCAGCAAAATTTAATCTATTTAAATAAATATTCTTTAAAAGGAAGTGAAAGGGATTCTGCGTGTGGACTTTGAAGTTTTGAAACATCACGTTTTTCTTAAGAGAATATGTTATGATATTATTCCATCGGAAAATTTCCTCTTTTCATCGTATATACGATATATATACAGGGTGTCCCAAAAAATGTATACACACTTTAGCAGCTGATAACTCAATTGATGTTTTTTTTCTTTCCAGATGAAACCGATTGGAATTAATGATGGCAGTCGGACTAAGGCTTTGAACAAAGGAAATTCATTCTAAAATGCTACTGGAAGTGTGAAAACGCAGTTAAAGTGCAAGGACAGTTTAGGAGGGAGTTTCAAACAGATCCGCCAATGCGACTCACCATCACTCGAATTAGAAATAAGTTTGAAGCCGATGGAACTGTTCAGAATGTCAACGAGAAGCATTCCAGAAGACCACGAACATCAACAACCCCCACAGAATAAGGTGTACTGGAAACGAATCACCAAAGTCCGAGAAAATTTATGCGGCAAGCGAGTCATGAGGTAGGTATTCCAAAGTCGTCGGTCCAACGCATTTTGAAGCGTTGTCACTGGAAAAGTTACGTTCCAAGAGTAGTCCATGCTATTAATGACCATGATCCAGACATACGAGTGCAGTATTGCGAGTGGTACTTGGCACGATGTGTAGAAGATGCACACTTGTAACTTGTAGCTTGATTTAAGATGCACACATGTAGCTTGATTTAAGATGCACACATGTAGCTTGATTTAAGAAACAAGAAAAGATGCGGATATCTTCATACATTTCTTAATGACATTGACACCGACATTTTGTTCCCTTTCTATGTTTTCGACTCAGTTCTTGCTATTAATTTTGTAAAGAAATATTCTGCTCATCGTAACTTATGTGCTAGAGTTACGCTTTAAACAAGCTTAGACATAATGAAGCAATGTGTTTAAGATCTATAAACTTATGAATCAAATGAAAAATAAAATATGTATAAAAGGTGGAACTTTTTCGAGTGCTGTTAATTTTAATAAAGAAACATTTTTTAAATGATATTTTTACATTTGGAAGGGCGGTAGGTGGCAGAACCGATAGAGCATTGGACAAAACTTCGTGGTTAATCAATTAATCACGTGTTTTTACTTTCGTCTTTCAAATCCCGACTAAGTTGATTTCATAGCGTATTTCAGTAAATTATTGTGTAACCGGATGTTAGCCCTGAGCAATCAATCCTTTGACTTAGTGAGTTCGAGTTATGACCGTCCCATCTTCCTTTCAAGCACATATCCAATATGACTTTCCTTTTTTTAAATACTTTAGTATATGATTTCCAGGAGATTTGGCCGCTATATTTTACAGGTCGACTAATACACTAGTTGCAAAAGTATGATAAATTCAATAGACTACTATTTTGCCAAAACGTCTGGCATTTTACCAATATTATAAATCAACATCTTTATTTTCTGAAAAAGCAGCAAGATCTGGTCGAATCGTTAGAGATCAGTATTTAATACTATATTACTTAGCTTCGTCTCTCTGCATTGTAGGTTCAAATCTTGCTTCAGCTGATTTAACATCTTATTACCCTTGAGGTATGCAAAATTAATATTAGTAATAAACTGATATCAATTCAATTAGCTAGGCCGTTCACCTTCACAAATTTGTGGATGAGTGCCAATGTGCGAAATTTTTATTTCTCTCATTGAAGATATTGGTCTACAAATAAGAAATACAAATTATTGAGTATGGGCCAGGATTTAGATTTCATCTACTTTTTATATTATATATATATTTGGCGTATCGAAACAACCATATGAGAGCGTAACTGTTATTTTTATAATATTTACGAGTTATTTCTAACAGAACGGATTATTATATGCTTTGATGGAATTGCATATCTTGTGTGTGGGTGTATCTGTGTTCTTGTTCCTATCCCCATTTCTGTGCGTCAGAACAAAAACATAACCAGCAATTTTTGTTTGCTGCAGAAGAAATAAAAATTACCTGCGGCTTATAGATAAACGGAATGAAATCACGGGGAAATATGTTGTATTTGCTTAACAGTAGTATTAAGAACTTACATAATCATGGATCTATGAAATCATAAGGTTTGTGCGGAAGAAATGTCTTTCTAATTCCTGTGGATATCATAAAATATTGTAAAGGCTTCATTTAGTCTACTTTAGAATTCGTACGAATGACATGTAAGAACAATGATTATATTTGCTTGAATATCAGTGAATTTACCTTGAATCCATATAATCTACTAATTTCATTTCATGGTTATTAGGTTTCAATTCATTTGTGAATTTAATAAGTTATTATAAATAAATGTGGATCTCGGTCGGTCGACGGTGAAAATTTAGTTGTTCAATCAACTGAACAACGTCCATCTCAATTAACGTGTAAATGGCCTAGCATTCTACTTACACGTGCAAAATTCACTTTGCTGTCAGACAGAATCAGCATGACAAAATGTGACAAAGCTAGGCCTTTTGAATTAAGGATACAATATATCCTACGAACTTCTATACATTTCCCGTGTCCCCAGTTCCACGCACAACGCATGGGTCCAGCTCAATTTAAAAGAAAATGAAATTTGCCGAAAATGCAATGCAGTCGGACCGAATCTGGGACTTAATTGTTGCGAAGCAAACTTTTTAACCATTCGGCTATACCGTGCTTACCTAATTGATATTCAGAGTACCAGTCCTTACTTTGAGATTTCAAGTCTAGCAAAAGCATTTTGATATTTCTCCAAGTAAGGTATATTATTTTACATCACCTCTCGTAGCTGTCAAGTTTAAACACCAGAAAAATATTTATCGCACATCTCCATGACATGAAATCTTTAGACTGAAAAGACGTACTTTACACTTAATGTTAGGTTTTTCCTATCAAATATGTTACTTGTTTAGAATAACTTGATATGATGAGAGTTCTGTCATGATGATTTGTATTTGACGACTTGTGTGAAAATTGGAGTACTTACGCTAGAAAACATTAATCAAATCTCTCTCAAATTATATTGTCATTAAAAAAATACATAAGATAACATAGTCCTTGTATCTAAAAATATGATAAAAAGTTCATGAATGGAGTGCCCTTGATCATAAATCCGTTTGAATTTTACACTTGGTGGAATGCTCGCTCACTAACATATTAATTCAGGTGAACGTTTTTCGGTTGATTGAACAACAAATTGAAGTTACAACAAAAATCTTCAATTAAAAATTTTTAACTTTTTACAAAAATAGACTCGTCAAGTTAATGAACCATTTCATTTTTACTATTTACTCATTCATAGGAGAGCGGCCGGGCAGGAATGTCAGAGTGTCAGAAAAATTGCCTTGCAGTTTTTCTTTTGACTTCACTTTTTGAGCTCTGATTCCGGTACAAAGTCACACTGCACTCAGTATTGCTGACTGGTTAGGACGTTCGCTTCTCAACTACGAGTTTCCGACTTTGTAAGAGCTGGGGTAAATGCTAATTGCTATAGTCTCAAGTCGATCCATACTTTGTGAGTGAAACTGGGTGAACAGAAACTGTATAGAAACCCGTCAGATGGATCATACCTGTAGTTCAAACGGGCCAGCCTAATGACGCATTGATTCTGGCTGCGAATTATGCTAACTGTGTGTGGAATGGTCAGCCACTTACACACTAATTTAACAGCAGGTTATTCAGCTGATCAAAGAACAGAATCCTGACCGTGAAACAACAGAGACCCACCAAATAATGTTACAAATCAGGGGATACAGTGGAACACAGTCGTTGAAATTACCTCTAGCTTTTTACACTTGTTTTTGTCCTTTCAATCTTCGAATGGCTGAAAATCAAAGTAAACCACGAAGTAAACAAAGTACCGCATCCCGTTGAGCCCGGGACTTACTCTACAGATTCTCACATCCTCCGAGCGTCAAATAATTATGTATACTTATTATGCACAGCGCTCTCTTACACAGTTCTTCAGCGCCTCCTTGCTACGGATTCAACAAAATGAAATACATTAAAAATATTGCTACCATTGAAAGACTCTTAGCACCTCAGTAATTTCATCAAAATAATTTGGAATGCCAAAACATTCTGACCACTAATTTTGCTAAAATATTTTCAATTTTTAGTCTGTGTGCGAATCATCTGGTAATATTAGTGCTCAGTAGAGAAGGCGGCGAGCTGGCAAAATCGTTAGCACACCGGACGAAATGCTTACCAGCATTTCGTCCGTCTTTACGATATCAGCCGACATTTGGGATTGGAGACAAAGTTAGGTTTGTGGCCTTTAAATATTATAAAAGCATATTTTTCTGCAAATGCTTTTACCCTATCTTCGGTTCTCAATATCAAAGCTGTTGCTTTGGCCTTATGGTTAATGTTATTATATGTCTGAGGGGCAACTTTTCTGTATGTTGTGTGATATTGTTTATTAGTAGCAGTGTGTACATTTTTTACAAGAGACCCAAGACCCATAAATCGGATGTGACACTTTTCAGGCTTCCAGTGACAAAGATCCTTTCAGGCATTTCTGAAAATTGTTGGATTTGGATCTCCATTTTTGGTATGAAATCATTTGGTAATTTAGCTACCATGACATTCTAATATACCTACATACCACGTCGTCCGCAGACAATACCATCAACCATCTGTTTACAGAATTCTCTCTCCCGCATTGCTCTTGATAGGTACCTGATTGGTTAATAAATATTCTACCAGTGCGACCCCTGGGTCGCTTATCGTCAGTTGGTCCAACATAAACATTTGACTCATTACTTTATCCTTGCTACGAAAGCAGTGTCCACAGAATTTCCATTACAGTGGAGATAACTCGTGGAAGACTGCCATAAAGTACCTGGATTGTTTTGTGGGATTGCTATTTGATGTAAAGTGCAACTCTCAGACGTCTTGTGTACGTTCCATCTAGATTTCTTTCCAGTGCATTAGAGTTCATGTTGTGCAGCCGTATAAGAGTTTCTATTATTGTTCGAAAGAAGTTAATGTGAAGCTCTCTGTTTATATCGGATTTCCAAATTGTGTCCATCTTTGACAGAGATGGTCATGCTTTAGCAATGCGAATATTAATGTCCTTCTCACTTCTATCAATCCATGAGTCCAGATATTTGAAATCATCTACTTTTACCACCTTGTACCGTTTCATTTCAATAGGTAGCTATCTGCTTGGTTGTAAATCATATACTTCGCCATGTTCTCATTTGTATGTAAGCCCATCTGTGAAGCATACGACTCAACTCACAGCAAAAATAGTTTGCCAGGAATACTTGAAGGTGACACCCTTGCTCCCTTCATATTCATAATAGCACTGGGCTATGTGATGAGAGAAGCAACATCGGCTTTACACTGCAACAAGCATACAGCAAGAGACATCCTGCAGTGTTTCTCACAGATACAGATTATGCTGACTTAGCTTTAACATCAGAAACAATAGAACATGATTATAGATAACTACACACACACACACACACACACACACATATATATATATATACGTATATATATATATATATATATATATATATATATATATATATATATATATATATATATATATATATATATATATATATATATATATATATATATATATATAGATATAGATATATAGATATAGATATATATATATATATATATATATATATATATATCAGAGGCAGTTTATTCTGTAAATGACCAGTGTACAAAAAACAGGGAGTACTAGCAAATAAGTCGAGCGTTCATTCACGTCTGCAAGCACCAGATACTTTGTTGTAGTTCTATGCTACGATATGTAAATAGCACAATTCTGAAATAATCTGGTTGGGTGTTAATCTTCATAAATATATTAATTGAGAGACATACAGCAGGCAGTGTTACCTCGGTGGATGAAACGATCTAGTTAAAATTTAGGCAAGCTGGCGTTCATCGCACTAATAACGGTCAATGAAATATGTTATTGCGTCTCACGAAAATATGATCAATAATTTAGCTGCTTGCAAAACCATTGTTTCAATAATATTAGTTCTTGTTAATCTATTTTATTTTAGCTTTTCCCTATTTTTCTTTTTTCTTGTAATTTTTCTCCTTTTTCTGTATCGCTTCTTCATCTTGCTGGTGAGATCTCTCGGTATTTTATTCCCACCTCATCTACAAAGTCATTATCATTCTTATTGTTGTCGTCGTTGTTGTTGTTATGCACTGAGCGAGATCTTATGCAGCCAATAAATGAGCAAAGGCGTTCTAAAAGTAACCATCCCGTCTATATTTGCTCTGTTTTTTAGCCGGTGTCCAAGACTACATTATCCAATATACCCTTCTTTTTCAAGATAGCAAAATTAGAGTATTTGGCAGCTTTTCCTCTTTCATATCATGTAGTCGTGTAGAGATCCTGATATAGTTATAAGAGTGTGTGTGCGTGTGTGTGTGTGTGTGTGTGTGTGTGTGTGTGTGTGTGTGTGTGTGTGTGTGTGTGTGTGTGTCTGCTTCAAGAAGAAACTAAAATATCTCGCTAAGAAGAAGACCTATAATGATTACTTGATGTGTTAGAAATATCCACTGTATCACGACTTAAAAAAGAAAGGACTCAGTGGACAATATACAAAAAAAATAGAGTGGTCACGGCTAAACGTTGTTTGTCATCTGTTCGCTTGATCACACATTGCTAAAATCATTCAGAACGTCTCTAAAAATACGGAGATGTAATAATATTAATTATGTTTCATTTAGATAAATTCAGAAAACAAAATGTTGTATGAATGAAATGAGTACTTATGTTGCCGACATAATTGAATATCATTCTTCATAAATCATATTTCAAATGCCTCTACTCTGTGTTCTCAGAGTATTGTAATAATTATTTGTTGAACACACTGTGTAACCTCGCATCGACTTCCAAGTGCTTCATGTTCGCTATGAACCACAACATATACACCATGGATCAGCATGGACAATGGCATCGTTCATTATTGCGCCATTTTCTTTTTTCTGTTTAACTCCATAGTTATTTCCGTATACATCCTCAGCGACGATCGTCATAATTAATGTTATTACATCTCGGTATTTTTAGAGATGTTCTGAATGACTTTAGCAACGCGTGATCAGGCGTTTAGTTCTGACCATTCCATTTTTTTGTATATTGTCCACTGTGTCCTTTCTTTTTGAAGAGGGTGAGGCGTGATACGGTGAATATTTGGCTGCTATTTCTAACATATCAAGTAATTATTGTAGGTTCTCAGTGAGATATTTTAGTTTGTTTTTGGAGCTGACATGCACGTGCACACACGTACACACACACACACACACAAACACACACGCACACACACACACAAACACAAATACAAACACACACACACTCTTATTTCTATATCAGCTTGTGTGTTTCTAATACAAACATAAATCTGGAGTGAGGTTAAAGCCAATTAGACCTTAACTGGTATTTATTTTATCAGACCCCGGGCCAATAAAAAGTAATGGCTATCACAGCGCGTGCTGAACTCAGATCATAAAGGTACGTAACTAAATACCACATGATATTCTTTTTTTTTTTTTTTTTTTTCTTTTCAATGTTTTATCAATTCTGCTAATTATTCTCTTCAGCATGTTATAATGATGGTTTCAAATTTTGGCACAAGGTCAGCAATTTTGAGAAAGAAAGGTGATTCCATCAACCCCAGTACTTCGCTGGTACTTATTTTATGGACCACGAAAGGTTGAAAGGCAAAACTATCCTCGGTGGAATTTGAAGGCAGAGCATAAAAAACTGGAAGAAATGCTAAGCATTTTGTCTCACACACGATTCTGCCAGCTCACCGCTTTTCTACAAGTTATAAGAAATCTTTCAACTATGAGCCCAAGGCCTTAAATTTCAGGAGAGGGTGCTAGTCGGTTTACATCGACCTAGTTCTATTTAATCGATCCCGAAATGATGGAAGACAAAGTCGAGCTCGGTTGAATTTGAACTCAGAACGTGAAGACAAACGAAATTCCGCTAAGCATTTTCTTCAGGCGTGCTAGCGATTCTGCCTACTCGCCGCCATTCTGCATATTATGATAATAGTAATAATTTTTTCTGCTATAGTCAGAAGGCCAGCAATTTTGAGAGGAGAGAGTAAGTCGATTACATCAACTCAAATGCTCAATTGGTACTCGAAAAGGATGAAAAGCAAAGTTGACTTCGCTGAAATTTTCAACTCGGAACGCAAAGAACTAGAAAGAATGCGGCTAAGCAATGTTTCCAACGCGCTAACGATTCCTCCAACTCGCTGTCTTAATAATATTGGTAATAATAATCTTTTCTATTCTAAGCACGAGACCCGAAATTTTGGGCAGAGGGCGCTACTCGATTAGATCGACCCAGTACGCAACTGGTACTTAATTTATCGACCCCGAAAGTATGAGAGGCAAAGTCAATCTCGGTGGAATTTGAACTCAGAACGTAAAGACAGACGAAATACCGCTAAGCATTTCGCTCGGGATGCCAACGTTTCTGCCAGCCCGCCGCCCTCAATATTGGTAATCATAATAATAGCACTGTTTCCCCCAAGTAAACTACTGACTGAAACAAATTATGGATATACTGTATATGAAATAAACTCATCAATCATCTTCTCTACATGGATGACTTGAAACATTGTGCAGGAAAAAATGATCAACAACAAGCACTCCTTCAAACAGTGAAACAATTTAAGAATGACGTCAAAATGGAATTTGGACTTGACAAATGCGTCAAGGCTACATTTCTCAAGAGAAAATTATGAAACACATGCAACATAGAGATACTGGAACAAAAGAATTAGAACCATAGGCAGTCATAAACTGAGTTGAATGCCAGAAACAAAATCGGGGCCATAAACAAGTTAGCCTTACCTGTAATCATATTCAGATTCAATATTATTCATTGGTCCATCACTGAGATCGAGAAAGTTAATGTCAAAATCTAAAAGCTACTGGCAATGCATCACCCAAAAGCAGACTTCAATCTGTTACACCTTCCGTTCAATCGCCACTCTCATTGAAAATTACAGCAATTACGAATCTGTCTGTTTATCTGCAACAAGCAAACAAACAGCTGGATATTACATATGTTTCTGAAACACGAAGATACGAAAAGGTTGCACTCACTGACGAACCATGCAATAATATACCCGTGGCTAAATGCAGTTAGATGAATCAGTACCCGAAGAAAATGCGTCACTAACAGAAAAGGCAAAACAAAAAATATATAATCGAAAAGCCTCCAGTACACTAAGGAGAAATTTAAGCAAAAACCACTGCATGGCAAATACCTGATCTGAGCCCTGAATTCTGATATAGACATCCTTACTCATCAGTGGCTGGCATGAATTACTTTCACGCGGATGACTAAGGAGTGTATTATTGCTGCTCACAAACAGTGACTTCGTGCAAGTGTAATGTACTGAAATATAAAAGCGGCTCATCGTGTCGCGCATGCAGATAACATCCAGAGACGATCGACTACATAATTTTTTAATGCAACCGACTGACATAAACAGGGTCTTTGCAACATGACAGAACAGTTCAGTATATACACTAGCCAGCACGCCCATTCAAACTGCCACAAGTTGTCCAAAATGAAGTTACCATCCACTGGAATTTCAGTATTCAGATTGATCAACAGATTCAGGTTAACTGACCAGATATCATTGTGAAAAATCATGTTAAAAAGACATGTCATTTGATGGATGTTGCAGCCCCTGCTGATAAAAGCACATTTCTGAAAACGGCTGAGAAATTGAGCAAAGGACTGAAGATAGAAGTCAGAAAAGTATGGTATCTGAAATCAACAACATTATCTACTATTATTGGGGTACTTCGAAGGCTACTAAGAGGAGCAAACAAATATGTAGACCAAATTCCTCTTCCAGTTTAGTCCACCACACAACATCTTTCGCTACAGCCACCAGACAGATAAAGGCTGCTTATGCTTCCCGACAATGGAAGAATCTTTACAATGGACTCACGCTACAAGACGTGTTCTACATACAAGATATCCTCTTAGATTCGCTATAATCAACCTCAAGCTCGCAAACATCAATTTCAAATTCAGCATCGTTAGCCTCCGTCTTGTCAACTACAGTTTGAATTAATGTCATTGACTATCTCGATTTTGTCATCGTCAACTTAAATGTTGTTACTGTGGATCAGGAGCGAATTTTTTTATAAACAAATTTTGATGTCAGGGAGTGCTTATCGCATAATTGTATAAGAATGTAAATATTAAGATTTTTGTACAGGATTACTTGTTAAATGTAATAACAATTGCCGTACTTTACATTACAGTAAATATACATACATTTAGTATATTAGCTGTAAAACTACATATTATAAAGATATACACATACGCGTATATTTGTGTGTGTGCGTGCGTGAGTGTAACACCACAAAAGGAAATACAAAAGTAAATAACATTAAAAGTAAATAACATCATTATAGCTATTTCTTAACTCTGTTAACGAGTTCCTAAAAAATCCAGCACAATCGTCTTCAGTAAAGAGTCAGACCGATGCCAATATATATATTTTCATACGTAAGTATATTGACTACAGTCCGTTAATAGAGAATGTAGGAACACCATAAACAATGTCAGCAACAACAATAGCGACGAAAACAATACAAATGGAAAAGACCGAAACAACGTCAACAAAAAAACAACAACTACATCAATGAACATGAAAAACAGAAAGAAGGAAAACGAAATGTCGATTCAACAGACCTAAAACTTCCATCCATGCCGCTATAACCACTATTAACAGCAACACAAATAAAAAATGAAGTCACTACACTTAACAAATTCAAAGTTACCGGGTTTGCAAAGATCGTGCGACAGGAGGAAGTAACTTAAGTCATGTCTCCAAAATTTTTTAAATGGTAGCATCCTCCCGATTACGGCTGGTCAAGATTTCAAATTAAGCTTTCCACAATTCTTCAGACATGAAACAAATCTGAAAACTGTAACTTATAAAAGGATAGGAATTAAAAGCTGCAAAATAACGAAAGCGGTCGCAGAATCCACCTAACATCTGCCTTTTCGCAATTTTTTTTCAATTGACAAAGATCAGAAGAGAGAAGGTTGTACAGTTAACTTAATCGCTTCTATGTTGCAATTTATATAGACAAGGACATGTTTGTAATTTTGCTTTAAAGCATCAATAAAAAATAAAAGTTTCCCTTAATACCAGTGCTGATACCATTCAGAAGATAGACTTAATGGAATGAAGCTTTCCAGACTCAAATCTAAACTCAAATCTAAACTCAAATCTAAACCACAAATCACCTGCCTTCAATCCATGAAGAATAAGGTGTCATGTCCAAATGTAGAATGAATCACAAACTAAAGATTTGAATTTAATATTCAGGAACATGTAGCCTAACATTTGATACACGCAGATATTTCTATCCTACTGTCTCTCTCGTAAACAAGTCTCGTTAGCTGAGATGATAATCTAAAGAAGAAAGTCGTTGGTCGGAAGAAAATATTCAGAAACAAATATTATCTACTACTTAACGGGGAATTATTTTGATATACGTATGTGTGCATGTGTATGTATACTTATGAATATGTTGATATCTTTCCAGCCATATAATTTAAGGTCTAAGGAAGATAGCGCTTTTGCCTTTTTAGTTTTTACATTTTGGTGTTTGTGTCTTCGTTTTTCAGTTTGTTTTTACTTTCGGCGTTTCTTATGTGCTGCCTTCTCAGTTTTTTATCTTTTTTTTTTTCGCGTTTCTTCTATTATTCAATTCTTTTAGGTCGTTATGATATGTGGCTTGTGCCCGAGTATTTATCGATATATGAAGTTATTAATAGGACTTAAAGACATGTATGTGCCCTTTAAATAAATATTTATCTTTCACAAAATGGAGTACTTTTTGTTGAATTTTCAGTAATGGCACAGTACTTTATATATATATATATATATATATATATATATATATATATATATATATATATATATATATACATACGTACGAACACACATGTATACACATATAAAGTATGAGTGTCAATGTGTGTGTGTGTGTGTGTGTGTGTGTGTGTGTGCAATAATTTTCAACATACTTTTCTACAACTGAACGGGAAAGCCATTCGCTACAAGATTTTGTCTCAGAGTAAAATTTCTTTTCAGAGATATTGTGTGTAAAAGTACATTGCGCCAAGTTACAAATTACTGTTGCATTATCAGCCTCTAAAGATGCGAAAACCACGCCGAAACACCGTGTCTGATATTCCAATGATGTCACTTGAAGCTTGGTCTAACATGCTTTTACCCATATTTTCTCCTTGACAAAATCCTACAGCGAATGCCTTTCATGTTCTTCTTTACAAGAACGTATTAAAAATAAATGTATACATCTCTATTTTGATCTTCACTTCTTTGCGTGCTTATAATAAATTACTTCCAGTTCGGCTAGCTTTATTATACGCCAGTACATGTATTGTTCGCTCTCTTCTTTGCATAGGAACAGGAATACAATCTAATCCTAAATAACTGAGCCGTCATCTGCCACTAAGAAGGTGAAATCACGCCGAAAAAGCGTGTCCCGTGATCCACGGATGCCACTTGCAGTTTGGTCCGATATGCTTTTTTATACACAATGGCTATAGAGGAATTTTTCACTAAGACAAAAACCAGCAGAAGCTGTACTTCACCTTGTGTACATCAACATTAAAAGTAATTGTACGCATATATATTTTTATTCTCAGTGCTTTGTGTGTTTATACTAAGTAGATAAAGAAGTGTGTTTGTGTGCGCATGTGTGTATGCATGTATATTACATATGTGTATATGTAATATAGAAATATTTGTATATGTAATATACATACATGCACACACACACAGATATATTTCGTTTTTTTTCTTTTATTTGCTTCAGTCATTTGACTGCAGCCATGCTGGAGCACGCCTTCAAGATTCTTCCATTTCTGTTCCACTTTCCTATAGATGCTGTCACACCTTTTACTAATTTAATTTATTTTTACTAATTTAATCAGCAAATTTGTAACAGATGCTTGGGATGTTCTTTTTGATGAACTAAGATGTGCCGTGAGAAGCGCAAATGTGTCTATTCTTAATAAACAGTATATATAAGGCGGGGGGACTGGTAGAATCGATAGCACGTCAGGCAAAATGCTCAGCGGCATTTTGTCCCGACTTTACCTCTCATTCTTTCATCTATATGAACCGGTTGAAATCACAGTGTGTGTGTGTGTGTGTGTGAGAGAGAGAGAGAGAGAGAGAGAGAGAGAGAGAGAGAGTTTCTATCTGTGTCTGTCCCTCGCCACTTCTTGCTAACCGGTGTCGGTGTGTTTACGCTTCCTTAACTTAGCGGATCGGTAAAAACCTATAGAACAAGTACCAGACTTTAAAATAAAGCAATTGGGTCGATTCATTCGACTAACATTCTTCAAAGCGGTGCTCCAGCATAGCTGCAGTCTAATGACTGAAACAAGTAAAATATAAAAGAAAAAAGATATACACACACATACACGCACACAGGTAAAGCAAGCGGGAGATGAGAGTAGGGAAATACATAAGGTATATATTAAAAAGACGTACATACAGCCATATTTATGCACAATCGTACATAAACAGGTATTTGTGTGTGTGTGTGTGTGTGTGTGTGTGTGTGTGTGTGCGTGTGTGTGTGTGTATGTGTGTGTGTGTGTTTGTGTGTGCGTGTGTGTGTGTACTTAAATTGTCTAAAGCTCTCTTGAAAATGCGATTGGTCACGTGTTTCTGTGAATGGCAGTCATAATTCTTCTTGAAAGCTTTGAGTATGAAACTAATGATACTTGCTCCATTTCAAGAATTACAAAATATGTCGATTAAATTTCATTTAAATGTATTTAAAAACAGAAAAATAGAAAACCTTTGAGGTTAATATGAAGTATTAGTTTTAGAATATTTATTTTTGTAGTTGAGCAGTATAGTTTTTTTTCTTTTTTTTTTTTTTGAATCGACCGCGTGATTTTGCTGTAGTAAACCACGATTTGTTTGGTTTATGATTCCGCCATAAATCTCATTGGCAGTGATGGTAATGATGATGAAAGCAGCATATCGTAAACAAGACTCAATCAGTCAAACTGACAGAGGAAGAATAATTACGCGAGAACAAGAATTATTGGTTAACAGTATTATTTCCAGAATATTTCGAATTTTAACCGTTGATTTTAAGGACCCATCAACGGAAAAAATTCTGAGCGAATTTATGACACATAAGAAAACCAGTCGGTTTTTCAGTAAACTTGATCGATATATGAACTTTTCTAAGAAAGGAGATTTATTGCTGATAGAGTAGGCATATGAGCAAAACCATTCTACTTTTGACCTTCCTGTCTTTCTAATGCATATGTCTACATTATGCAGCGCGCCTTTTGCTTTTTCTTTTAATGTAGAGTGTGGTTGTGGAGGCGCAATGGCCCAGTGGTTAGGGCAGCGGACTCGCGGTCATAGGATCGCGGTTTCGATTCCCAGACCGGGCGTTGTGAGTGTTTATTGAGCGAAAACACCTAAAAGCTCCACGAGGCTCCGGCAGGGGATGGTGGTGAACCCTGCTGTACTCTTTCACCACAACTTTCTCTCACTCTTACTTCCTGTTTATGTTGTACCTGTAATTCAAAAGGTCAGCCTTGTCACACTGTGTCACGTTGAATATCCCCGAGAACTACGTTAAGGGTACACGTGTCTGTGGAGTGCTCAGCCACTTGCACGTTAATTTCATGAGCAGGCCGTTCCATTGATCGGATCAACTGGAACCCTCGACATCGTAAAAGGCGGAGTGCCAACAACACATTATCCAGCGCGCCTTTTGCCTTTTCTTTTAATGTAGAGTGTGATTTGAGATAGATTTTGCTGCTATTTCTAGACTATCAACTAACCGCATCCAACTCTCTCGATGACTCACTGTATTTATAGTTGTTATTGCTGTGTAACCCAGGTAAATTCTGACGAATGATCAAAGTTGTGACTTTTCCGTCCTTTTTTTTTCTTATTTCTCTTTTCAGATTAAATGTATCGAGAGACACATTAGCTGAGGTGTCTTTTTATTTTAAGAAAACAAGGTGAGTTTCCTAAAATGATGTAGTAATTGGTAATTATGAATTTTCGAATTATATTTGAATAAGCTCTCAATGCAGAAAAATCATCATAGAAAAAAAAAATGCTCAACGTAAGATTTTTACACACATCTGACAGCTAAAGTTTGAATTTAGTGGAAACAGACGTATGATTCATATGTGTGTTCGATCAAAGATGACCTGGTGTTAAAAAACAACTACTTCTGCTGCTGTTGCTACCGCTCTTTGTTGGGTCTGTCATAGATGAAACGTTTGTACAACACGTAGAAAATCGATTACGGTTTTGAACTCATTACCTCCAATCGAACATTTCTTTTCGAGTGATTGATTAATATTGTACAAACTGAGAATTAGTATAAAAATCTTAAGCAAGGTTTGCGAAATGATATAAATGTCATTTTTTTAATAAAGTATCTTTTAAAAAATAAATGAAAGGCAAAATGGTGTGCCGCTCACCCTAATGTAATGAAATTAAAAATCTGGAAAATCAAGGTACAATATAGCAATGCCTTATTTAATCTGGCCCTCTATCATTTCTACCTGTGAGTGTTCTTATTTATACATGAGAGTAGAGCATCGAATTAGAAATACAATTAAAACAAATTTCATTCTTTTGTACTTAAACTGTGCTAAAGTCAGTTTGTCTTTCATGTAACAAAATATTGATTTCAAATTTTGGCAGAAGGTCAGCAATTTCGAGGGAGGGGTTAGTCGATTACACTGATCCTAGAGTTCAACTGGTACATATTTTATCGACCCCCCCCCCCCAAAAGGATGAAAAGCAAAGTTGACCTCGGCGTATTTTGAACTCAGAACGTAAATGCAGACAAAATACTGCTTAGGTCTTTGTTCGGCATGCTAATGATTTTGCTCGCTCACCGCCTTCATGTAACAAAATATTAATTTCCTACTTCGGCGTGATTTGTACTCAAGACGCAAAGGGACGGAATTAATAAGAACTAACAACGCTCTAATATTTCAGCCAATCACCACGCTTTATAATGGAAATTTAATAGGGGAATTCCAATTTCCACGTTTATAAATGTGCTAATTTCTATTTTGATGCATAAATTTATGTTTTTCATAATATGGTTTCATAAGTTGACAATGGATTGGCCGAATAGTTAAAGCGTCGGCAAGCATGCTCTCCATTATTCATTCTAGCTTCTTACAGCCTGAGTTCGAATCCCGCTACAATCATGTTAAGTTCCTTATGCAGAATATTCTCAACTCTCTCACGGAATATGCTAATAGCAAATATAGAAAAACTGGTGCAAAAGGCAAAGAAAATGCACTTAATGGAGGTGAAAGCAGTAGTCATGTAACAGAAATGATGTAGTAGTAGTAGTAGTAGTTTTCTTGCCACTAGAAGAAGAAGAAGAAGAAGAAGGAGGAGGAGGAGCTGGAGAAGAAGAACAAGAAGAAGAAGAAGAAGAAGAAGGAGGAGGAGGTGTTTTACAGCTATTGTTAGAAAATGGAACAACTAATCAGGAAATATGGAGAAAAGATGGAAATATGTTTTGTGCAACTACATTCTAAAATATACAATGCGTTACGTGCATTTTATCGAACAGTCCAATCCCCTTCTTTCACTCTGTCAGTCTGACTGACTGTCTGTCCTATCTCTTACTGAACACATATGTATGTATATATGCATGCAGGTATGTATGTATGTATGTATGTATGTGTGAAAGTATGTATATATAAATACACACATATATATATACGCAGTGTCCCAGCATGGGCACAGTCTAATGAATGAAACAAGTAAAAGATAAAAGTAAACGATATATATATATATATACCTATATATAATAAATGATGCTGAATTTTCAAGTGTATATATATATATATATATATATATATATATATATATAATACAAATAATATATGAGTATATGCATATATACGTACATGTATGTACATACCTACATCTACATGTATATATAGATGCATATCTGAGTACAGGACGTTGCAAAAAAACGTGGACAAAATGATAAACAGAGTACAGAAAACACACAGGCCACATAGAGAACATTTCCATCATCAGCTGCCACCATTCTAAAAACTAAGCGTTTTGAAGAGTTAGGGCAGGACGCATTGTTAGAATGGCTCTTCCCACGGGCCACAAATTATTAGTAAATAAATAAATTGACATAATATAATGTCTAAAAGTTGAATACCACCTATTGATCTCCTCCATTTTCTTATTACTCTCTCTCTCTATCTCTCTCTCTCTCTCTCTCTTTATATATATATATATATATATATATATATATATATATATAGTGTGTGTGTGTGTGTGTGAGTGTATTTATGTGTCTGTATTTGTTCCCCACCCCCACTTGACAATCAGTGTTTGTGTGTTTATGTCCCATTGACATAGCGGTTCGGCAAAATAGACCGATAGAATAAATACAAGGCTTTAAAAAATCATAAGTACTTGGGCCCATTTGTTCGATTTTAATTACTCGAGGCGGTGCCCCAGCATGGCCGCAGTCTAATGACTGAAGCAAGTAAAAGATATAAGGTATATGTACGTATGTGTGTGTGTGTGTGTGTGTGTGTGTGTGTGTGTGTGTGTGTGTGTGTGTAGTGTGTGTGAGTGTGTGTACTCCACCACCGCTTTTCAACTGGTGTTAGCTTGTTTGTCCCCGTAAAACCCTTAAAACGGTACCCCAGTATAGACGCAGTTAAATGAATGAAACAAGTAAAAACGAAAGATACATATGTGCATACATACATGCATACATAACCACATCCACACACACACACACACATATTATATACAAAAAATTCATCAAAATTCATTCACAGATTTTATTCTATTAAGCATAAGATGGTGGAGCGGCACAATTGTTAGAGCGTTGGCAAAATACCTTCCAGTATTTCTTCCAGCTCTTTATACTCTAGTTTCAAATCCTTTTAAGGCAAACTTTGTTTCTCTTCCTTTCAGGGTTAATAAAAGTGCCTGCCAAATAATGAGATCAATTTGATCAATAAACCACTTCCTCTAAAATTTGAGGCATTCTGTCTGTTTCAAACAAATATAACCAATTAACCAAATGTCTTGGGAACAATATATCTGCATATTAGGAAGTAGGATAGCTTTCCCGTCATTCAAATATTCATAACATTTACAATATACCATAATTTCAGCAATTCACATAGTCATATTATAAGAGAGTTCATCATTTGACTAAAGATGCATACACTAATATAGAAAGTGATATTGCCAAATCAGGTTTCCATATGAAA
Source organism: Octopus bimaculoides (assembly GCF_046866305.1). NCBI lineage: Eukaryota > Metazoa > Mollusca > Cephalopoda > Octopoda > Octopodidae > Octopus > Octopus bimaculoides. The sequence goes on along the minus strand of NC_142938.1, from coordinate 46,320,318 downwards.
ACTTTTGTTAATTAAGAAATCTTAACCATAATCAATATTTTTCATGCTATTTCACCATGAGTTTCATCCAAGCTTCCTTCTAGAGTTCATCATGTGCCTCTCAATCCATTCAAGCCCATACTGAAGGTCAATGAGCACCAGTCTATGTTCAGTAAATTCGCGCGGCTTTCTGCTAGCCACTAGATAATATTTTCACTTTTGATTCCTAATTCTAATAATTTTTATACTTTATGTCTAAATATTTCTTTGTATAATAGTGCTCACTTGCTTAGTAAATATTGCTTTCATTCTTTTACTAGTCATAACCTCCCTTTTTTAAACAAATATCAAGGTAGTACAGCTATGGAGGGGCAGGCAGTTTGTCAAGTTTTACCTTCCCCTCAAAGCAACATAGAGATTTCAATTTAGCAGCCCATCTGTATGCTTTGCAGTGTGTGTGTATGTGTGTAAGAGAGAGAGAGAGAGAGAGAGAGAGAGAGAGAGAGAGAGAGAGAGAGAGAGAGAGAGAGAGATCGGGGAGAGAACATTGCAAACAATGAATGAAATAAACATGAAATGAAAAAATTGTATAAATAAAGATGCATAAATACGGATGTGCACCCTTCGAATTTGTTACTTCATAACTTCCAGAAAAATGGATACTTTTTAATGAAACTTTCTACAAATATATATATATATCCTTCTAAAGACGAAAGATTTCCGGACAACGGACATGAGTTAGAATAAGAACAGTATTAAACAAGTTAAGAACCAATATATAGTGCGTGCGTTTATTTGGAAAAAAGGAAAATAAAAAAATGACAATCCTGAAATACAACAATATATATAGATCAAAAGAGTTTAATTCAGAGTCCTTGGTACTCTGAGTTTCAAGCGTCTGACTAGTCTTCGGCCACTGAGGTCTGAATGAGAGTTCGATTGAAGAAAGTCAGTGTTTATTACTGGTCGACAAAGGTCACGTGGTATAGCAGTTTGATGTCGGTATTTCAGCGACAACAATTAGTTGGTAAATATCGCATGGTGAACAGGAAATCGGCCGCGAGGTGAACAAGAAACTGGTGGTGTGGTTGGAGGAAGCAGGAAAGGGGTGGTAGATGTGGGGATATATATGTATATATGTACATGTGTATGCCCATATACCAGCGTGCATGCGTCCGTACTTGTACCAGTGTGTACATTCAAACACTCACGCGTGCACACACACACACACACACACTAAGGCACACACACGCACACGCACAAAAATATATACACACGCAGGGGTGCACATGTTTATGAGTGCGCACACATCCATACCCATGTATACGGTAAGCGGATGCATATGCGCACTCACGCACATGCGGGCGCGCGCACGTATTCTCGTGTTGTCATGCACAAGGGGTGATGTACAAGGGGTGAGATTATGCGAGTAGACAAGCATGGTAAAGTGTTGGGGATTGGTGATTTACAGTGTTGTTCATAGGAGTTAATTTATGACTGTGATCATGGTGCAGGTGATGCTAAGGGTGGTTGGTACTAAGGAGGTATATCCGAGTTGTCGGCAAGCAGTGACTTGAAATTTACCAGAAGGATGTACCTCTGGTAACAGTAATACAATACCATATATTTCTTGTTGATGGATACTGCAGGTTGGCAGTTTTTCGCAGAGGCACAGCTAGCAATTAGGGACACCGTGTAAACACAGTAGCACCTTGTCGATTATAGTCCATTTGATGCTGGGTGTTTCGTCTCGGAGCTCACGAAGTCTCCAGAGAAATCGCGACAGCGAAGTGGATTTCTCTCTATCCCTGGATCTAAATGAATGTAAGTGCTAAGAATATCTTCCCTTGAAGTCATTGGCTGTCATGCCCGTGTAGTCCCTAGTAATGCAATCGAGTGGTGTAAGGGTGACTCTGTATACTACAGCCCTTGAGAGGCAGTTGCAGGCTGCAATTGGAGCTTTGTGGGTGAGTTTTTTACGTTTGTTGATGCGTGCGATGTTGTCGAAGCAAGAGTAGCGTAGCCCCTGGCTACGTTAATAGAAACTTCTAGGTTAAATGGGGGTTATACCAGATTGTTTTCCTTTTCCTACTTCTCTTGGGGTGAGGAGAGGAGGTTTGGGGTTCGTCGACTTACTTAAGTTTCTCAGAACATCCGCTCCTAGCCAAAGCATCGTTGTAGTGGGGGGGGGGGGGCTATTAAAGATCTCCATGCTGGAGATAAACACATACATATATGTATATATACGGATACACTGGTATACATACACACCTACATGCATTGAATGCATCTACGTCTGTTCGTACATACTTACGCACATGAACACAAGTACAGCGCTTCCTTTAACTGAGTTATTCCAAAATAAAATATCTTTAAAATTTCCTTACTCATGGAAAATCATAGATACGTAAGTATTGTTTGTGCGGTTTATAAGTAGATTGTAGAAATTATCTCTATAATAAGGCGGCGAGCTAACAGAAACGTTAGCACGCTGGGTGAAATGCTTAGCGGTATTTTGTCTGCCCTTACGTTCTGAGTTCAAATTCCACCGAGGTCGACTTTGCCTTTCATCCTTTCGGTGTCGATAAATTAAGTACCAGTTACGTACTGGGGTCGATCTAATTGACTGGCTCCCTCCCCCAAAATTTCGGACCTTGTGCCTAAAGTAGAAAAGATTATTTCTATAATGATATCTCTATGTATGCGCGTTGTAAGTGTGCGTATGTGTGTGTGTAAATGTGTGTGTGTGTGTGTAAATGTGTGTGTGTGTATGTGTGTGTGTGTGCGTGTATGTGTGTGTGTTTCCGTATAAATGCATTGGCAAAACCGCATAGAGAGATAATGTAAATCTGTAATAATTCCTAATGAATATGCATGTATTATATAGACCGACGCGAGACAGATATCTATACTGCAACACACACACACACACACACATACACATACAGACACACACGTATACATATGCATAGATATAACCGAAAATAATCAACTGGTATATAGAGAGACGTACACGTATAGACAAAACAACGAACAGACAGATTGACATAAGTTCATTTACTGCTATTATTTTGTAAAAACTGGAAAATGGCCCAGAAATTATTCTATTTTGTTTATTTATTTATTTTTCATTCACTGATTCTTCTTTCTTTCCTTCTTCCTGTCTCTCCTTTTTTTTTTTTTTTCTTATAAGAAAATTATTTCTTCCATTTGCCACATGAGTAACATGAATGGACAATAGAAGAACAAATTTCAAAATCAATAGAAAGTACTTAGAATCGATTACACAAAATATAAATGCTATACACAATAAACAAGAGTAAAACAAAAAAAACATTGTAAGATGATTTGTCTCAATAGTCGGGTCGGGTCATTTAGGACTGGTAAGGTAAACGTTCAAATCTAGAAAAATTGCTTCAACTATGAGGGTAAATGGCTGATGCATGTTGGGAGTTGACCCGACCATGTTAGAATTTATAAATTTCGGACAAAATGTTATTTGATATTTAGTTGCATCGCCTTGCATCTTGAGTTCAAATCGCACAGAGATCAACTTCGTCTTCCATCCCACTGGCCTGATAAAATAAAGTACCAGTTGAACACTGGGCTCGATGTAATCGACTTACCCTCTCCTCAAAATTGCAGGTCTTGTGCCAAAATTTAAACTATTATTATTATTATTCTTTCGTAACACAGTATAGGTAAAAATGAAACGGAGTTTTTAGTCATCTGTCAAGTCACAACAAGGACCTCAGTCAGATAATACTTTCCTTAAGATGTGCGCTGTGCTCAATAAGGCTGCTTTTTGCAAGACATCAATCTTGCATGGGTTTCCAGTTGTCAATAAATAAATAAACAAACAAATAAACAAAACAACGTATTTCCAACAAAATCAAGAAACCTTTTACGAGTTTATAGAGCAAAGCACATCGAGCAGATAATAATAATAATAATAATAATAACAATAATAATAATAATTATTATTATTATTATTATTATTATTATTATTATTATTATTATTATTATTATTATTATTATTTTCAGCTGGCTGAACACTTTAACAACATACTAGCAGAGCCAGAGACAATGCCTAAATGGCTCACGAAAGGGAAAACCATCTTAATTCCCAAATCCACGGAAACGGAGAAACCACAAAACTACAGACCTATAACCTGTCTCCCTACAATCTACAAAGCCTTTACTGCAATAATATCGCAGAGATTGAGTAAGCACCTGGAAAATAACCACCTGTTTCCAGAAGAGCAGAAGGGATGCTGCAAGGGCTCATACGGCTGTAAAGATCAATTAATGATCAATAAAGCCATAACTGAAGACAGCCACAGAAAGAAGAAAGGCTTCAGTATGGCCTGGATCGACTACCGAAAGACTTTTGACAGTGTTCCCCACACGTGGATCCTCGAAGCACTAGCCATAAACAAGGTGGCACCAATTATTATGAAATACATAAGGCATTCTATGAATAAATGGCAGACAGTGCTACAGCTCCAAACAAAAGAGGGACTCGTGAAAACGAATGCCATCCCCATTAGAAGAGGAATATTCCAGGGAGACACGCTCTCTCCACTCCTGTTCTGCCTGGCACTCACACCTTTAACTGACTTGCTAAATAGAACTGGATGCGGATACAAATGCTACGGCAAAATAATCAGCCACCTTTTATATGTGGATGACCTAAAATTATACGCTAGAAATGATAAAGAGCTGGAAACACTACTACAGACAGCACATGGATTTACCAAAGAAATAGATATGAAATTTCGATTAGAAAAATGTGCCAAAGCAACCCTGAAAAGAGGAAAACTAGTTAAGAGTAGTAACATCACACTAGATAAAGCCAATGAAATAAGAGAATTAGACGAAAGCCAGCCATGCAAATATTTAGGAATCAATGAACTAGATCAATACTAAAAACAGAGCTCAATGCTAGAAACAAGATAATAGGTATTAACACTTTAGCCGTCACAGTTATAAGTTACAGCTACAATATCCTGAACTGGACACTAAACGAACTATCTAAAATAGACAGGAAAACAAGAAAAATAATGGCTGGATCTCAGATGTACCACCCAAAATCTGACTTAGAAAGGCTATATATACAACGTACAGAAGGTGGTAGGGGTCTTATACAGCTGGAAAACTATTATAAAATAACCACCATAGGACTGCAAAAATACCTACTTCAGAAGCAAGGAAAACTAATACAAATAGCCACAAAACACGAGCAAAACAAAAAAACGGTTTTCAGTATTTAAGGAAGCTGACAAATACAAGCAAAAAATCATACTGCCTAATAAATACGAAGAAGGAGAAGAAGAAGAAACAACAAAAGCTATAAAACAAATGAAATCCAAACTAAAACTAGAACAGCAACGGACCATGATAAAACGATGGCAAGAAAAGCCCCTACATGGTAAATACTTGGCTAAACTAAATGCAAAAGAAATAGACAGAGAAAAATCCCAGCAATGGTTGAGAAGCTCAGGACTCAAAGCAGAGACTGAAGGCATTTTTATTGCTGCACAAGACCAAAGCCTCCCCACCAAAAATTATCAAAAACATATAATGAAAAGAAACATAACAAGTAACAGCAGAATATGTAGCGATGGACAAGAAACAATAAATCATATTATCTCTGGCTGCCCAGTCTTGGCTAAGAAGGAATATATTCACAGACAAGACAGAGCTGGGTCCTATATACACTGGAAGCTATGCCAACACTATCGAATAACAACAGAAAAAAGATGGTATAAACACACGCCAGAAAAGGGCACAGAAAACGAGAAAGCAACCATACTCTGGGATATGCCAATACACACAGATAAAGAAATTAAGGCCGATAGACCAGATATAGTTGTCAAAGATCATGAAGGAAAAAAATGCTTTCTAATTGATGTATCAATACCAGCAGATGACAACGTTTCCCTAAAAGAAATGGAGAAACTTTCAAAATACAAAGACCTGGAAATAGAGGTAACTCGAATGTGGAATCTAAAAACAGAAACAATTCCTATCATAGTAGGTGCCTTAGGTATAATAAAAAAATATTCAGACAAATACATAACAAAAACACCAGGACTTACAAATATATATAACATAGAGAAAATTGCACTACTGGGTACTGCACACATCCTACGCAAAACACTTTCAATACAGTAAACATAAGAGCACCACAGCAAACCACAGCACATACCCAAGGCACACAGAGCTGCGCTCGGTAGTGAAGTGAAAGCACGTTATAAAAATAAAACTACCGAATAATGATAATAATAATAATAATAATAATAATAATAATAATAATAATAATAATAATAATAATAATGGTTTCAAATTTAGCCACAAGGGCAGAAATTTAGGTGGAGGGGGTAAGTTGATTGCATCTACCCCAATGCTTCACTGGTACTTAATTTATCGACACCGAAAGGATGAAAGTAAAGTCGACCTCGGCGGAATTTCAACGTAGAACGTAAAGACGTGTGAATTGCCACAAAGCAGTTTACACGGCATATGAACAGTTCTGCCAGCTCGCTGCCTTACTGCTACACATCTCCATGCTGACAGGGATTTGGAGGAGGAATGGCTGAATTCTTTCCAAAAGGTCTGGATCTCATAATACCGACCATTTTCTTGAACGCAGAAGGTAAGTTGGTGGTCCTGGATATGAGCAGCAGCGAAGTTGGAAACCAGTTTCAAACTATCTGACAAATACCGAACGGATTTCCTAATGTAGCGATGTGAACATGGATAAACCACATTGGGATAAAGAGAGCATAGGTTATCCATAATTCAAACTCGTCTTCTACACAAATTGCAAGTTTCTGTGGCTTGTGTGGTCGACATACGTTTCGCAAACAGGAACCCAGCTACTGGAAGCTGAAAGCGTCACTCCCAGCTACGCTTACAAAGACCAGAGTAACGAATTAGTTAAGCGGACATTGACGGGAACTATTGCCAACAACAAATGGTTCACACTGGAAAGTGCCATTAGAGTAGAAACGATAAGGTTATAACGATAGAGAAGCAAGAATAGAGAGACCTATTTAAAATCTTGGAAGAGGCACTTAGGAAAAGCAACCGATGTGCTCTTGGAGAGGCTGGCCTTCAATCAATTCGTTACCAGAGCTAAGACGCATGCTCTAAGATACTATGGGATGAAAGTTGTTCAATGGGCCCGAATGACTGAGACACAATGAGGCAGTAAAACCACTATTCGATATTAAGCAGACGACAATAAGTGTATGTTACTCGACACCAATAATATGTTACGGCTTTCCAACAGCACTTTGTTCGACTGTTCAGGATTTCACTGCCTCCCTCAGCAACCTGTAGCAGCTTTCGTCAAGAGAGGTGGAGTACCGCGAGAAGCCAATAAACAACAGCGCAGACACGAAAAACTAAGGTTGGCTGCACGACAGGCAAATTGCCTGGTTTTCCCTGAGTTCTACTTTTTATATCAAAGTAGTTGGGCGACTTTTGAAAAGATATCTACCGCAATTAGCAGAAGAATGGGAGAATCTCCAGTTCTGTGAGTCAAGGAGCAATGGCGCTGATAAGAAATGAAGAGGAATCGCAAATGATAATTTTCGGCCCATAATTCTGATAAACACATATATCAACATTTTGGCCAAGGTGTTATCCAAGGTGTTGGTGCTTGTAATCTCAGGTCTGATTGGTGATGCACAAACATGCACCATCTCAAATATATCTATCCACAATCTCTACGACCTGCGATACATCATAGACAAGGTAGGTATAAATTTAGATTAATTGAAAGTTTTCGATAGTGTCGACCACCAGTTCTTGGCGGTTTGTCCTCACGACAAGCAGTTTCGGTTCCATCTTTCGACTGGATCGTTGGAATTTACAGCGACCGCTGCTCAGTGGTTAGGGTACATGGCCACCTAGCAGAATCTTTCAGTTTCATATGCTCGGTCTGTCAAGGTTGTCTCCTCACGATAAACATTTCTGCTTTGAGCAAATCCTCGTCAATTCTCACTTGAAAAGGAAATTGAGTGTGGAGAAGGAAATGTTGGCTCACAGCAAACTTGTTGATAGTGGATGAGAAATGCTAGTTCTAGTAAACTGGTTTTCCCTGAATAAGTGCATATAGGTTAAGATTGAAGGAAAGAGGGACGGCATTTGCCCTACCATTCAGGGTAAATGATCACCTATCGGAATAGTTTTGCAACGTACATTCGGTTCGTCAAGGATGCCTATCTCGCCCGTTCTATACATGCTCGCTCAAGAGCTATTACTATAGAAAATAGATGTTTTGGAGGGCACCCCGCATAAACTTCGATACGGTAGATTTGTGTCGACTTAATCGGATGACTTCACCGTAATAGAGTTGGGAATCTCAGAAATCGAGGAGTTCGGCACCATCGTAAGGAATTACGAAGCGGTGACAGGAACAAAGATTAATCAGAAGTTGGTGGGCTTGGAGAGATAAGTCTAAGCTGCCCATCAGCGTCGTGGGGCGCTGAATGGAAGTACCGATTAAATTGAACGGGGTTTGATTTGGTCCGGACCTCCAGATGGACAAGAACCGGGTGGGTAGGTGACGGGAAGAGTGACTAGTCTTATTCAGAAATGGATAAAGATGAACTTGTCCCTGAATTATCAGGTGAAGGTGGTGAATATGTACATCATTTCCGCCATCTACTACTGCCCTTCTTTGTTGCTGACCATGTTGGAGTACTTACTTTTCTGCTTTCTGTGGACGAGACAGATATAGCTCGTCAGACGGTTCATTTGTTGTCAGAAGCCGCTCGGTGGAGGACTAAGCATTTCGCGCTTAATGATGCACATATGTGTTGAGGCTGCGACGTCTCCAGCGTTTCTTTGGCGGTAGGCAGATGTGATCGCCGTTTGTCAAACACTATTTTCCGGAGCTTGTGTCATTCACCCATTCGCTTGGCACCTGGATTTCCTGCAAGCGCTCACAGTCCTCAGCCGGTCGGGTCCTGCAAGCGCTCAGAGTCCTCAGCCGTGGTAGATGTTCCACCTTGAAGCTCAATATGGAATTAGTGACAAGTAGGAACAGTGATGTCCTCGGTGAATCTCTGGGTGTCGGGGAGATCACTTGGCTAGTCTTTACCGGAGGACTTTCGGAGAGGGTCCTATGGACAATTTCCAGAAATCCCTGCGCAGAGCGATAAAACCTTTTTGCATGTACTCGTCCAGTGTCCTATTATTGTTGATTTGTTGACCTTTGTCGAACAGTTGTTGACGCGCGCGTGATGGATCCAGTTATCGGCCGAGTCCATTCTGAGGAAGACCCTGCCGCTTTCTTTTAACTGGAAAGAGCAGGCAGTTTTCCTCTATCTTTTGGCTATGGCGAAAGAGGAGGTTGCGTGGTGGACGAGATTGAATGGACAGAAGTCAGATCCTTTCTATTTTTGCGAAGCTCTCATCGACATTTTCAAGTTCCACTTGAAAATGAAAGAGAAGGTGAAGATGGAAGTGTTGTTCCTTAGTTTATTTACAGAAAGGTCGATAAATGTTACGAGGTTGGTCTGTGTGAATGGGCCTACTCTGAACATGCGCTTTTAGGCCGGAAAGAATGAAGAAAAGAGAGGTGCCTGCTTGGGATATCGTTGGTGATTGAGGTGACCGGGAATCCTTGGTTACCCCTAGATGGAGATCCCTACTTTTGGAGATTTTTACTGTTTTAATTTTATTGTTAATTGTTAGTTTTTATATTGTTTATATGTGTTTGTGTTAAGCCTCACTCTTCCATGTATTTGCATTGAACTTTTTGTTTTGCTTCTGACCCTTGTAGCCAGTAAAGAAAAGATTATCATTAGTATTGTTGTTGTTGTTCTCATTATTATTATTATTATTATTATTATTATTATTATTATTATTATTATTATTATTCAGTAGTTTTATTTTTATAACGTGCTTTCACTTCACTACCGAGCGCAGCTCTGTGCGCCTTGGGTATGTGCTGTG
>NC_142938.1:46257867-46305367 GCF_046866305.1 Octopus bimaculoides | reverse complement strand
TATAGAGTATTCTACTGATTTAATATATCTTGTAATTTACATATCGGCAGTGAGGAAGCGTGGGTTCTAGCCCGCTATGTGGTAGGCAACTTGGTCGTCCCCTTCTTTAAACTTAACCTACCTTCGGCTACTGTAAAAACACATATATGAAATGGCCACTCTACGTACTCCTCACATCCTGCACTGCTCGTTCACTCCACGCTACACCACTACATATTAGTATTCCTGATGTCATTACTATATTTGCTACCTGACGTGTTGGCACTCAATAAAACTGTAACCTAGTCTCTACCCTATTTTTGGACGCAAACCTACTAGTCTACTTTATTTTCTGATGGTGCAATAAAAGTCGTACGACAGTCTGTACCTTATATGATTGTACAACAGTTTCCTTTTTTTTTTTTTTGCCATTTAACCACAGAGACGCATGGACTAGTGGTTGGTGTGTTCTGCTCACAATTATAAGGTGGGAAGGTTGATTCTTGGATATACGGTGCGTTGTATCCCCGAGAAAAGCACCTGATTTTACGTTGTTTAAGTCTGCTTAGCTGAAGATTAGTACTAGCCAAGTATTGAAGTATTCTTCTCTCCTTCCAACAGCTATCTTCTGGATATTTGGCTGGATAGAAGGTAGGGAGGGCTGACAGTGTATTTATAACTGCTCGCAATCGCACAGGCACATAAAACAAGTCGTCGGTTCTAGTTTAGTTCAGGGAGGGAAATACAGTACTCATGATCCTTCATGTTTTTCAGGGCTTTTGAGCTCGGGATGATGAAAGAACGAAGCTATCCGTAGATTCGGTATCAAGCCTGCGATAGGCTAGGGTGACTCCACTAAAGGCACTGAAGATCAAGGATTCGTGTATTAAGTAAAGAGACAGATTAAGCCTCCCATCTAGTAGGTCAGGGCACTAAGATGTTGGCACTCAAACATTAATATGGGTTTTCTAAAGCCTTAAATTATATATTTTTTAATCCACAACTCCGTTTCAGTTTCACTTATGTGCAGACTCTTCCGTTTTGTATATATGCCCACGATAATGCCTGCACTTAGAATACATACTTTTATTATGTGTATCAGTATTATATGTCTTTACGTATAATACTGTGTATATATATATCTATTGGAGGCGCAATGGCCCAGTGGTTAGGGCAGCGGACTCGCGGTCATAGGATCGCGGTTTCGATTCCCAGACCGGGCGTTGTGGGTGTTTATTGAGCGAAAACACCTAAAAGCTCCACGAGGCTCCGGCAGGGGATGGTGGCGAACCCTGCTGTACTCTTTCACCACAACTTTCTCTCACTCTTACTTCCTGTTTCTGTTGTGCCTGTAATTCAAAGGGTCAGCCTTGTCACACTGTGTCACGCTGAATATCCCCGAGAACTACGTTAAGGGTACACGTGTCTGTGGAGTGCTCAGCCACTTGCACGTTAATTTCACGAGCAGGCTGTTCCGTTGATTGGATCAACTGGAACACTCGACGTCGTAAGCGACGGAGTGCCAACAACAACATATATCTATTAACATGTTCTTATTGCAACATGCTATATTTGCTGACCAAAGATTGTGCTTTATATGACTGTAGCAAAGAGGTAAGCTGGCACATCCTGTACCCTAGTAATTTGGATCTTCGATTGGTCAAATCTATTATTCTATTATATGTGTAATTAAATTAGATCTATTTTTAAAAAGTACACCGATTGATTTTAGAATTTTGTTGCCCTTGTCCTCAGTGTGTCGTTGTTGTTGTTCTTGTTGCTCTTGTTCTTGCTCCACTTGTTGTTGTTGCTGCTGCTGCTGCTATTATTGCTGTTACTGCTACTGCAGTTTCCAATACCGCTGGTATTTAGGCATTCCTATTAATATTGATTATTTTCTATTAATATTGATTTTTTTTTCCTCCATTAATATTGATTATTTACAATGGATATACATCACTACTTTATGATCGAAAACTGAAAATTGGTATGTTTTAACAACAACAACAACGATGACGACGACGATGATGATGATGATGATGATGAGGAGGAGGAGGAGGAGGAGGAGGAGGAGGAGGAGGAGGAGGGACAGGAGTAGCAGCAGCAGCAGCAGCAGCAAGGCTATGTGATTAAGACTCTCACCTCGCGGTTATGAGTTCAATCCTACTGTGTGACGACTTGGTCTTGCACTATACCTCAGGCTGACCAAAGCTTTGTAAGTGAATTCGGTTCTCGGAAACTGTCCGAAGCCCTTTGTTCTTCATATATATTTCTATATATATATAGTTATGGTATATTCTATTAAGAATGTAGTAGAGTACAGTATAAAGCTCGCCCACCTTCAGGTTTACCCTGTGCTATCCAATTTGCGTTTGGGTATCTGCCGTGTGTGAATAGATAATTGAAAAAAATATGTGATATATATGTGTGAGTGTGTGTATGTGTGTGTGCGCGCGTGTGGGTATGTGTATATGTCTGAGTGTTAGTACCTATATGGATGTATATGTGAACGAACATGTATGTATACGCATAGGCCGAATCTTAAAGATCAGCTAAGGACAATCCCATGTGTAACCATCCATGAAGAACAAATCAACAGTACAAAGAAATCAAAAGCCAATCCCTTTAAAATGGCAACCACTATAACAGTAGCAGAATCACCATCCTACTACATCTACATATTCAAAGCAATTTGCCAACGGTCCTTCAGCAAAAACATACCCTGATAAACCCAATAACTACCACTAAATTCAGACACGATAGACAGAGAGGATGTTCTTGAAGCCGAGAATTTGTACTTACAGAAACAATATTTACATATCGTCTGAGGAAGCACAACTAGATCTCATAATGCACAGAAACAGTTACATAATCAAGTACCTTCACACCTGGAGAACTACGTTGTATAGAAACAATTATAGTGATTAAAAAAAAATGTCCAGCCGCACTCGTTCTTGCGATGGTTTTTGTGAAGCAGCGTCGATTTTTACAATTCTGTAAATCACCGTGTAAATCACTAGAGAAAATAGTCTAATAATGGGGTATATAAGCCCGCGACGGAAAAAAATTGGGCTTTCCCGTATGCGTGAGACTCGAACCCACATCGATTTGTTTTCGCGAAAAGTGTGCTAGCCGTTTACACCAACGTACAACCTTACCTCTTTTCGTCAGATTTAAGAACTATAATTAATTCGTAGTGTTGTTTTTGTAAACAAACTTTTACATATATATATATATATATATATATATATATATATATATATATATATATATATTTGTTTGTCTGTTTGAGTCATAGGACTGAAGCCATGATGGGGTACCGTCTTGAAGGGGCTGGTAGTACAAATCGCCAGCGTACTTATTTTTCTAAGTTTGGTATTTATTATTTCGGCCTTTTTTACTGAGCCGCAAAGTTACGGAGAAGGAAACAAGCCAACACCAGTTGTCCAGTGGTAGAGGAGACAAACTGAAACAGAAAGATAAATACACACTCACATATATATATATATATATATATATATATATATATATATATATATATATATATATATGCATTTTTATTATGGATTTCCAGAAATGCGTGCGCAATGACATACAATAGCCTCTTTTATATTGTCCCCGGCTGGAGTGAAGTGTCCATGGCCGGACTACAGTTTATGCGCATGTACGAAGACAAGTAACCACTCATTTGAATTCATACTTGGCAAACATCGCATGTTCTAAAATCTCTACAACGTCATTTGCTATTTGTGTGTGATGTAAGACATTCAAAAATTTTCATTACTTTTTTTCTTACATATTTATTATCATTTATAGTGTATGCTTTCTTCTTACTTTTTCTTCAATACTAATGATATTTTGTTTTAAGCCTGTTTCACTTGCTGCCAACGTTTTGTATTGAAACCCCCTCGGTTATGGAAATCGCTCTTATTTTCACATTTTTTATTTATTTAATTAATTAATTTTTTTTTTTTTTTTAGATATTATTATTCACGTACTCATCGTTGTTTTTTTAATATAAAATGCACGTTCTCTTAATAACTGCTTTGCAACATTTCATCTTATTGCTATCTGCTTTATATTTCACGTTTTCAACTGTTGCATGCTTTGCCGGATTTCTACAAAGAATTATTATTGCTTTAACAACAGTAAATATACTTTTAGTATTTTTTTTTCAGCATAAGCAATACTAAGATTAAATATCTACAAATCGGCTTGCTTCACTTCACTTTAATTTTGTATGTAACAATATTTAATTATATAATTGCATCTTATATAAACAGACAATACACTTATTTGTTCGGTTTGCTTCAAAGGGGTGATAATAATGTGAATGAGATGAGCTAATTTTTCACTACACATGAACGTATGTAGGATAACTGTATTTATAATATTGTCTTTAGTAACGAACACTAAGTGTATTAAAAATACATTGAAGTGTATGTATATATATATACATATATATATATATATATATATATATATATATATATATATATATATATATATATATATATATATATATATATTGGCAGTACTTAGGCAGTAGTTTTTATTGATTTTTAAATGCACATTTCTTTAACATAATTGCATTTCATCCTAAAACGTTTTCCACGGTTGACGTTCGAGCTTCCTTCATGTTGCATGTAATGCCAACGTTCTTCCCACATTTATTCCACATGCCTACTTACGCATTTCCACTACAGGAATATATGATACAATGATATCAAATGAGTATAAAACATGCATTTGACACTAGTATATATATATATATATATATATATATATATATATATATATATATAGATATATATATATATATATACAGATAGATAGATAGATAGATAGATAGATAGATAGATAGATAGATAGATAGATAGATAGATATATACACACACACACGAAACGCCAGTGTTATAATGGTGGCAGCTGATGAAGGTATGTACATACATGTGCATATATATGCATATACTCATATATTATTTATATATATATATATATATATATATATATATATATATATATATATATATATATATATGAGATAGAGAGAGAGAGAGAGAGAGAAAGGAGGAGACAGCAATTTTAGTGAGAAGTGGGGTTAGTCCATACACATCGCTCTTCCCCCGTACTTGACAGGTATTTTATTTTATCAAGACCAGAGAGATGAAAGCAAAGTTGTCCTCGACAGGATTTGAACTCAAATGCAGAACCGAAACGAATACCGTCAAGCATTTGCCCGGCAGTCTAATGATTCTTCTAGCTCATTATCTCAATAATTCTTTCCACTATAGACAGAAGGCCTGAAATCTTTGGTAGGTTAGTCGATTACATCGACTAATCCTACCCCAATGCCGCTAAGCATTTTGTTCGGCGTGGGGATGGTTCTACCAGGTCGCCGCCTTACTCGTTAATAATGATAAGGACTTTTTTATATCCCCAGAGCGACGGATGAAGGATACGATGGAAAGACAAACATAAAGTGTGAGTAGTTACAGAGAATGGGATGATTTTTAAAAAAAACGTATACATGACGTAGAGAAATAACAAAAAGTAACGAATGCAAGTAGACATGATGTAGAGCATCAGAAAAAGAAAGATGATGATGATGTGATCCTCATGGTCCAGTAGGACTTCTATGGCCAATAGAGAAACCCCAAAATCCAAGATCTCCCCGGACACCAGGGGCAAGTGCTCGCTCCAGTTTTTGCTCTCCAAGTCCACTGAAGCTACTCTCGCCACTTTCACTAACCTTTCAATAGATTTACTCCAGCACAGCACCTTCCTCTCCGCCTCACCTCCATTTTCAAGTGAAACTTTAAAAAGTTGATGGAGGCTTTAGTAAAAAGGAAAACCTGCCCTTATACTTTTCCGTTTCGTCCACTACACAGCTTCTTTCACTATAGCGAACAAAAGAAAACTAGCTTTCCTACTCTGTTAAAAGCTGACGGTGGGGCAATGATCCCTATTGACTTAGCTAGCAGCCAGATCCGTCCCACAAGCGACAGCCGCTTCTTGATATAACTCCCAAATGAGCAATACCCGGACACAGTACGAGTGCTTGTAGAACAGTTTCGTCGCTCAGCACTTATCTCGGACAAGCCCATCTGATAATACTTTTGTTCTGTAGAGACTACAGTGGTAGGGCTACTCAAAGTAGTATCCCCAACACAGTAGCAGTGCACGGTCAAGGACTTCTGAAAATTATCCATGGTAGCACCCGATCAGAAAATTCTCCGGAACAGACCAGCCAGTTTGTTTCCGTCCACACTCAAGGTCTGCCCTAGAACGTCCCCATCCTTTCCTGCCACTATAGCTTGCTAGAGTGTAACATCTTACTCATTTCTTACTAAGATTGGTTAACCTTTTCGACGTCTTGTCCTAGTTACGATCCACTTGGAGGTCGAGACCGAAACAGAACACGAGCAGTTTAACCGGTTTGTCAGTTCAGTGTCTTACGACGCTCTCCGACGGTTTGGATTCGTCTCTCCAAATGCCCAGCCACAAGTCCGCCAGCGTGTTCGCATTATCTTGGCTCGTACCACAATCTCGTATTCCCTTTAGAAAAATAGCCCCGTCTCTACTTCGGCGGTGGTGCATGATGGTGACGTCGTCCTTGCAATCCGAAACAGCTTTACCGGACCCACTTTAAAAAGGTTGCACTTTAACTGTTCCAAATTCCGCAGCTGTGGCTTAAGAGCCAACATGCACAAAAGAGACGAGAGCGGGTTGCTATGATGAACCGAGCACACGATGTGAAACTGTTCCGGTATGTGGCTGCTTACTTTGAGCCATCGAGTAGATACGGTTGTTCCTTCCAGCAATCCTATCTCTAGCGACGGGTCCAAACCTAACCGATTTCAAGACGGCTTCCAAGTAACGATAGTCTACCATCTCGAAAACTTTTTACTGATTTAAGAACTTCAACCAAAACCATGAAACATTGCAAAATCTGTCGCCAGTTGTTCTTCCTGGCTAGCTTTCAATTGGTTAATAGCATCAAGTCTTTTACCTTTACACAAGCGCAATTCGAGTTCGCGTTAGTTCTGATTATTTTCTAAATAGATAGGTTTCCCTTCATCTGCCGAAAGAATTGCTCTAATGTTATTCCATGCTCTTGAGTATATTTCACCAATTGGGTGCACCAATGTCTTTTTTTCTTTTTCAAAGAACGACATACGGCTAAACCAAAATAAGCATACCTTTTGATGCTAAGTACATCAACTGTTGGCAACACACTGCTTCAATATTTTCGAGTCTTTTCCCGTACAATGTAGAAAAGCTGTTACATTGAACTTCTGAAAAAAAGCCTGGTACAACTACTGTAATTCCGTAGCATTATAAACTGTCGCAAATTATCCCTGTAATAGTAGGTCTCGTTGGCAGGATCACTGCGTTTCAAGTCAAGCACAATACCATCTTTACCAGAATTTTGCAGTTCCCTTACTTTTCTTCGTATCGTCTTTCTTTGTGTATTTTCTTGAAATATCTCTACTTTGTCAGACTTCAATCTCGAGTTTATATATTTTATAATAGAAGCGTCACATTCACCTCCTACAGTGCTAGTTTCAACAATAGCAAATATACTACAGTTATTCGATTTCTGTGTACGACGTTCTATCAGGAAGAACCCCTTCTGTTTTCTCCCTTGAATTTTCCCCACCTTTTAGTCGCGTAGTCTGCCCCAGAAGTGTATTTTGTTTTGTTTTTTAAATAAAACAGATTATTAGAAAACTGAAATAAAATATAGTAGCTCACTTAGGTACAAATTGAATTTGGTTTAACAGTATTGATAGTGCTAAAAACAATGAACTAGTTATGAAGTAACATTGAACTTTGAACTATGACCAACTTATTGTTTTCCGTTTATTAAGTTGATTTTTCATAAAACAACTAATTTGTGCAAAATTTGAACCTCGGGGTCAGTAGTGTTCATTTCTAAAGTCTACACAACGTGGCTACTTAAGTGGCCTAACAGTGGCACCGACCCTGAAGGTGCATAAAAGTAAATGGATACAAGAGAAAGTGGGGGTGAGAAGTAAGGAGTCAGGGACTCTCCTGTGTGTGTGTGTGTCAGTGTGTGTATGTGTGTGTATGTGTGTGTATGTACGTGTATTGTGTGGTGTATGTGTGTGCGCGTGTGTACGTTTGAGCGTGCGTGCATATTTGTGTATCTGTGTGTGTGCGCGTGTCTTTGTGTCTGAATGCGTCTGTGATTGTGGATGTCTGTATGTGTACGAATTTGTGAGCGTATGTGTGCATTTACATGTATGCACATGTGTGTGTTGTGAGTCTGCATATGAGAGTATATGTGTGTATCTGTTTTTGAATGTATGTATATATGAATGTACGTGCTTTTGTATATCCGACTGTGCATGTGTTGTCGTGTTAGTGTGTATGTGTGTGTTTGCATTGAGAGAGAAAGAGGGAGAGTGGGAGAAGGAAAGAGAGAATGAGTGATGAGGAGTGAGACGGACAAAAGAGACACAGTGAGAAAGAGGGTAAAATGTGTGAGAGAGAGAGTGAACCATAAAGTGAGAGAGAGGACGGTGGAAAGGATGGAGGAACAAAAATAATGATAAAGAAAACAAGAACAAAATGAAGTATACAAATAATGTCGATGCAAAAAGTATGGTGTTGGTTGATGTATTGGCGGCAGTGAAGTGACGGTACTAGAAGTGTGTAACGCTAGAAAGAAGTAACAGCCAAACAAAGTGTAACATTAGACGGCCAAGGCTGTTACATGAATAATATATGACTAGACTTTGGTTGGTCAATTTTACTTGTTAACTGAATGTTGGGAAGATAATGGTGATAGGGAGCGTTGGCGGTGACAGCGCTGATAAGGACGACGGCGAGGCTGAGGATGAGAATGATGGAGGCGACAACGACAACGATGATGATGATGATGATGATGATGATGATGACATTATTGCTGATGACAGTAATTGTGGTGGTAGTGGTAGCAGTAGTGACAGTGGTGGTGGTGGTGGTAGTAGTAGTAGTAGTAGTAGTAGTAGTAGTAGTAGTAGTAGTAGTAGTAGTAGTAGTAGTTTGTAAATGGCGCAGAGCATGACCGAGTAGTTATGAAGTTCGCTTTGCAATAGCAAGAGCTCGAGTTTGATCCTGTTGAGCAGTACCTTGAAAAAGCGTTTTTAATCACATCCCTGGGTCTACCATAGTCTTGTGAGTGAAACTGGATGCAAGCAAGCTATACATAGGCTTAACGGATTAAATGTGCCTATATTTCAAAAGTACAGCTTTTCGACTTGAGAATTATGTTAATGGTGCCTGTGTTACTGGAATACTCAGCCGGCTAATCACTAATTTAATGCATACGTTGTTCAATTGATTGAACAACTAAATGCTCATCACCGAAATCGGCGGAGAATCGATCATCATCAGTGGTAATTTGAATAAAAGCAATGTTGTTGTTGTTGTTATTGTTCTGCTGCTGGTGGTGGGGTGGTGGTGGTGGTGGTGGTGGTGGTGGTAGTGGTGGTGGTATTGGTCTTTGTGCCGCCAGTGGGGGCACTTATGGCAATAATAGTACTGCTGCCAGCTATAGATATCAGCCAAAGAGATCACCGAACAAATGTGGAATATAACGATAAACCTCGAAAGGTAGACCATCCAGCTTCGGAGACTGCTCCATTGTGCGGCTAGTTATCGCGTTCCGTATGTTCTCGGCTATTACCGGCATTTCGCAGAACTCTGCATCCATGACATGCCATCGAGGTAGCAGGTGAAATATACCCCTGCCTCCGAATTACCACGTGCTCCATTCGGTTCGGCAAAGTGCCGCTGTAATTCCGCACACAGTTGCTTGCATTTGAGTGGTATGCGCCTATCCCAACCCATAAAAAACCGAATTGAAGCTTTTTTTACCACGTTGTGCCTTCGCCACCAGGGCCCATCGAACAGCTTTCATTCCCTCTTGTTTTAGTACATGCACCCTAGCTCTAACTACGCAACCTTTGAGCTTGGTATTGAAGAATCTTGCCTCCAACGCATCGGTCATTTTGCCTCTTCTAACTGCATCTTATAGTTTCCTGACTAGGTCTCCCTCTATTCTAAATTCCTCTAACGTCATTTTTTTACTAAATCCAAACGTCTCTACTCTAATAGCTCCCTTTTAGGCTTTCCACCAAAGGTTGTTGACGGTCTCATTCGAGAACTTTCGATGAACTAACTTGCTAACCCGGTCTCTGAAAATTTGACGCTCCGAGAAAGACGCGTTCAGTTTCCAGTATCACCGTCTATGGATCTTATCTAGGTCGACTGTACAGATCCCAAAGTTCTGATCTGTGTAGCCGACGACATTGAACTGTGGATGACTTATGCAACTTCTGTCAAAAGCTTCCAAATCACTCTATCTAGATACTATCTGGAAAAATCGATACTGTTACACTGTTACCTCTATACACATTTGTCGCATTCGGAAGCCAGTCGGTATCTGTCAGCTATTGCTCACATCTAGGACCACCAACTTACCTTCCGAGCTTAGAAAGATTGCCCCTATCTCGAGATCCAGTCATTTCCTAAATAGTTGTGCCACCCCACTCCCATTCCAGGTCGATACAGAGATACGTAGATCTAAGTCGTTGAAAATAGAGACTAGATCATATGTATTGGAAATTCTAGTCTCACTGACGGTCATCACATCCATTGCTAGTGCCTTGAGGTTATTGATCAGGCGAGCATGCTCCGAAGGTGACCCCAGGCCACACTCTTAGACTCACCATGATGACCAGAGAGAGAGTTCAGAGTAGATAAAACGAGTGGGGCTACTTGCTTACCTGGCACCGTTGGAGGTCAGGTGATTCAACTTCCTTATAGTGTTGGGATCCCTTTGGGAACCCCCTTTAGAGCCTACTCATGGCTTTTTCATAAGGGCTTCCTACGTCATGAGGGAAGCTCTCCCTAATGTCTTTATATGTTTCCAACTGCTAGTAAAGGACTCCTCCTTAGCATGAATTTTTGTTTTTGTATGATTGGCTGTTGCCGTTGTGTGCGTGTGTTTCCTTTTGGTGGGTTGTTTGTTACGTTGTGGTAATGTTGGTGGAGCTGATTGTGATAGCGGTGGATGTACTGACGATTGTGGTGCTGGAGAGGATGGTGTTGCTGTAGTTGTGTATGTGACTCTTGTGGGTATGTTTTCTTTTTTTTATGTGTATTGGTGTTTTATTTTTAGTCGCTGTCCCCTGTCTTTTTTTGGTTTAGCGGGGTTCTCTCTCATTTTCTCTATGAGATGCAGAGGTGTCAGTATTTGTGGAATCTAAGTAAGAGTTTGTGTGTGTATTTGTGTTTAGAGAAGATGGAGAGAGAGAGGGAGGAGAAAGTTCGTTAGGAGAACCATTGAATATTGTGTGTCCATCATTATTCCTTCTGCTGTCGAAGGTGGTGGTGGTGGTGGTGGTGGTGCATCTCCTGCTGGTATTGTTGGTGTTGTTGTTGTTGCTGGTATTGTTGCTGGTGTTGTTGCTGGTGTTGTTGCTCTTCCAGCACTTGGTGATTTTAATGTTCCTGTTGTTGATGTTGCCGTTGTTGCGGGGGTTGGTGCCGTTTTTGTTGTTATTCGCTTTTAGTTTAGTTGTGGTTTTTGGAAATCTGGTGTTGGCAATCAGTGGTCCTACGGTACCCTGTCTTTTGTGGAGGGTAGAAAGTTCTCATGTGGTTATTCTCCTCTCACGGGTGGCCCTAAGGCCTTCTACACTCAACTGTAGCCTGCAGATTCTTCCCGCCCTGAAGACAAATGAGGTGAGATCTTGTAGGTGTTGCCTGATTTGACGTGGAATAGCACCTCCACACTGATCCCTAACTAGTTTTCAAGCCGAGTTCGCTTCACCTCCTAGAGGCTGTTACTCCCTTCCAATACGATGCACATTAAAATTCACCATGTATTCACTCACCTCAGGTGGAATTCTTAAGATCTTCACCATCCTCCTTCTTAAATATAATGGATGGAGAACATATTTATCGCTCCGACAGGAACCAAGGAGTGTTTGGTGGCTAAGGCTTCACTCTTCAAAAGCACTGAAATGCCGGTAAATTGGTTGGCTCTCGAAATATATTGGACATCGGGCATTATTTCTTGAAACGCTCCTTC
This sequence comes from Octopus bimaculoides, assembly GCF_046866305.1. Taxonomy (NCBI): domain Eukaryota; kingdom Metazoa; phylum Mollusca; class Cephalopoda; order Octopoda; family Octopodidae; genus Octopus; species Octopus bimaculoides. The sequence goes on along the minus strand of NC_142938.1, from coordinate 46,293,279 downwards.
CACTTCTATTTAACTAGCTGTTTTCGGCTATTTTGAGCATAAGTATACACATTTATATATTACAGATTATTTGAGCGTTTCTTCCAGCACTTCAGCCAGTGAATTTTCAAGCGTTATCAGTTTAGCCGCTTGCGCAAGACATATGTCTTTATGTAGGATATCCATATTATACAGTTCACTACTTTTAGCAGCCGATGTCTGTGGTACTGTTGCGTTCACTGGGAGAAGGTCAACTAGTTGGAATTAAATCCCATGCTGTGTTGTCGTGGCTGTTGTTACTGCCGCTGTTATTCGACATAGTGGTATTCTGGTCCACTGGAATTTCAAATTGGCGACTGTTCACCTCCCCATCCATTTAAGGGTTGAAGGCAAAGGACCGACGTGTATTGCAACTTACAATCAGAGTTATCTCTGAGTTTCTACTCCACGTCACTGAGCAGAGCGGATATCGGTATGTTTGTTTGTAAAATTATTTTTCTAACAGATATTGAAAATCCTCTCTTAGAATTTGTTCCCCCGAAGGGGCACTAACAAATCAGCCAATCAGACTTATACAATGGTGGTAGTTTCTAAAACGTTTTGCAACAACATTAAACAATTAACAACTTTTGGAGACAAAATTAAAAATAAAACTTACGAGCGATACGATACGCGTCCAGCCAGTATCAATGATGATGATGATGATGATGATGATGATGATAAACAATAGTAGTCGTCATCAGCATAGGTTAGTGACCATAGATCGTTGAAAGGCAAAATATAAAGGTCAGGAGTAAAGAGTCCCTAGGGTGAATGATAGAAGATGAGATATTAGTGCAAAGGATAGTAAAATCGATATCACCATTGGCAACCAATACATAAAAGGAATAATCAGACAAATATTATTTGTTGTAGCAGCGATATTTCACAGAAGTAGTCAATCAGGTTGAACTCAATATATTGTTAACCAAACTCATTTTTCAACATTTTATATGTTGGCACATTAACGGCAGCACAAAATCCTTTACGTAGTGACACCATACATAGCTCGATGTAATGTACCCATAAATGTCAGTACTTCAGTTTCTACATATTCGCACCTTGCGTGCCAGTACAACACTGTCTGCATGTTGGTATTTTGCATGTCAGTATTCTATTCTCAATATTTCCATACATTACATGCTAGATAATGCTATATTCTCTAAATGGTAGTACCTTACACGCCAGTGGAACAGTCTGTACATGTTGATATCTTACATGTTAGTACTACACTCTCTGCATACTGACACCTTATGTCAGAACTACAGTTTCTACATGATAGCAATTTAATACTAGTATTACAGTCCTTACACGTTGTTACTATGTATGTCAGTGCTACCCTCTCTACACGTGTGCACCTTACATGTCAGTATTACATTCTCTACACAGTGGAATCTTATATGTCAGAACTACACTTTTTATAGGTCAGTACCTGTCGTACATACCAGCACTGCAGTTTCTACACGTTGATACCTACCTTACCTATCAATACTGCAGTTTCTATATGTTGATAGTACTACATTTTCTACGTGTTAGTACCCCAGATGTCAGTACTATAGACTGTACATAGTGTAACTTATATGTCAATAGTACATTTTCTATGCGTTGGTACCTTACATGTGTAGTACCCTTACTTTTCTTTCTACGTCAGTGCCATAGAAATCAGTACAACAGTACTTCTAATTATTAATATTATTATTATTATTAGTAGTAGTAGTAGTAGTAGTAGTAGTAGTAGTAGTAGTAGTAGTAGTAGTAGTAGTAGTAGTAGTAGTAGCAGCAGCAGCAGCTGCAGCAGCAATAGTAGTAGTAGTAGTAGAACTACTACTACTACTACTACTACTACTACTACTACTACTACTGCTGCTGCTGCTGCTGCTGCTGCTACCATTACTATTGATGTTGCTGTTGTTGCGCTTGTTATCGTGGGTAACACAGCACATCTCGAAACGGCATAGCTATGCTGTTTAACAGTAGCTGTTGAATGAATCTAAAAACGTGAAAAATCGACGAGTTAATAATGGAAATTAGAAATTGTTCATGAGTATTCCCAACTAGAGATTAAACAAATTTCAACCGTTGAATATGAACTGATCCATCTAAAATGTATTGCTATTTCAAGATGACGGCCAGATATTTTGGAAGTTGCATCTTCATGTCTGGCCAATTTACAAGAAAAACAAATTAAATCGATTTTTTCGTTCAGAAAACTTGTATAAAATCTCTACAGTTCGAGGTGATTTGCGTCGGCTACAGTAAAGCCAACAAGAAGCAAAAAATTAAGTATGTTAGTGTGCTATGAGAAGATTTCTCAAACAATTCGAACATTAGTCTTCAGAGCATTTGCAATTCGTTTCCATTCACATAAAATGGATTATCGACTCTTAAAATTACTGCCAGATATTCCCAATTTTGCCAAATAATACGTCATTTGCAATCTTTCCAAATTTATTTTCGTATAAACAAAATAATGTTGACATGTTTAACATTCTTGACGTATAAGTAGTACATAGAAATAAAATTAGCTCGTAAAGAAATTATACACATGCGCGTGTGTGTGTGTGTATGTGTGTGTGTGTACATATACACACACATGCACACACCAACACACACACACGCACAAACACATGAAAAACGAAGAAAACGTAATTGCTAATTTTAAGCTGTTTATAAGATACACGTATTTCTGTGACCTGAATGTCGCTATTACGTAGAGAGAATGGCCAGTTACACAAAGTGATGGGCACGTTTCTTCGGTATTTTCAGCGAAAAAATACATAATGATGTGTGTTCCGCGCCCACAGTCATGCATAGTGTACGTAGGCAAGTATGTAAAGCAAAAAAGAGCGACAGATAGACAGATAGACAGATAGATAGATAGATAGATAGATAGATAGATAGATAGATAGATAGATAGAGAGGGGGAAAAGAAATAAGAAAAATTGAGTTGATGCAGCAGTTATCATAGCAGCAATAAAAAAAAACAGAAAGGTAAATAAGAAAATACATTAGTCCATGTCGACGTTGTTGTGATATTGAAGTCAATCTTCATCCGGTATGGCAGAGAGTCTCAAACCAGTATATTCACACTGTATATACCCCTTCATTCGCACCCACTTAGACACACACGCACATACAGAATACATACGTATAAGTATCGTATACGTTAATGTACAGCACGGAATTTGAACCTAAAATCATCCTTCCAAAACTACGGATCGTCTTAAATACCGATTATATCATCTGAACTTTAACATGCGATGAAGAAATGTAATGAACAGCGCAAAACACTCGCTTAGTTTTTACGGTCCTACCACTGTTTGTAGATAAAACCCCCTGTGGTTGGTCGATCACAATAAATCGTACAGTTCCCGGTACTTTAAAAACATTTACAGACAAGGTTTCTTGAAAAGGTTCAAGCTATCATTTTGTCATAAGCAGCACTATTTTCTCTGGATGGACGTTTATCTCCAGCTTCCGTAAAATCTATGGAATATACATATATTTGCACTTGTGTACAACATTCTCAGTTGGATGCAAATCATTGTAAAGCATATAATATTATTTTCACGATACACAACTAAAATAGTTGAACACTTTAGATGTGGAAATAAATGTTGTACACATACATACATACATGCATACATACATACATACATTCATACATATATACATACATACATACATACATACATACGTACATACATACATACATACATAGGTAAGTTTGATTATACACAGACATATATATATATATATACAGAGTTCAACAAGTTCGTTCATATTTACGTAAATGGATGAGATTAGATGCTAATATGGATGATAATTTTCTTCTTTTACTCATGTAGCTATATAATTGTTTCATACAGAATGACAAGAAATTTGTATTTAAGAATCTGCGTTGCCATAAGGTACTCGTCGGTAGCTAAAAAAAACAGAGAAACGTTAGAAATTACGTAGGAATGGTGATATATATATATATATATATATATATATATATATATATATATATATATATATATATATATATATATATGTATGTATATATATATGTATATATATATGTATATATATATATGTGTGTTGTGTATATATATATATATATGTATGTGTATATATATATAAATATATATATATATATATATATATATATATATATATATATATATATCACGTCCTCACTTTGTTGTTTTTTTGTTATTGTTTTTTTGAAGTTTTATATATATATATATATATATATTTATATATATATATATATATACACATATATATATATATATATATATATATATATATATATATATATATATATATATATATATATATATATATATATATATATATATATATATATATATATATATATATATATAAATATAAATAAAAGGCGAGCTGGCAGAATCGTTAGTACGCCGGGTGAAATGCTTAGTGGTATTTCATCAGTCTTTATGTTCTGAGTTCAAATTCCGTCGAGGTCGGCTTTCATCCTTTCAGATTCGATAAATTAAGTACCAGTTGTGTACTGAGGTCGATCTAACCGACTGGCCCCCGCCCCGAAAATTTAGGGCCTTGCGCCTAGAATAGAAAAGTATACATATAGGTATAAAGTATATATAAAAAGGCGGCGAGCTGGCAGAAACTTTAGCGCGCAGGGTGAAATGCTTAGTGGTACTTCGTCTGCCGTTACGTTCTGAGTTCAAATTCCGCCGAGGACAACTTTGCCTTTCATCCTTTCGTGGTCGATAAATTAAGTACCAGTTACGCACTGGGGTCGATGTAATCGACTTTATCCCTTTGTCTGTCCTCGTTTGTCCCCTCTATGTGGGCAACAAAGAAAAAGAAAAGTATATATATATATATATATATATATATATATATATATATATATATATATATATATGTGCGTGTGTGTGTATACCCATATACATACGTACGTACATAAAGTTCACTGCGATGTTGAATCATTAATTCTAAAAAGAAATTTGTGTAAATTTTACTGCCGCCAACGAAAAGTTTCACTTTGTTCTAAAAAATGTCCTAGCTTCTTGGATAAAGAATAGTAAGACCTTTCTTCCTCCGATGTTTCTGTACTGTCTCTTTATATGTTCAAATATTTGCAACTGAATGAATTCCACTAAAATTATTCAGGACACCAGGTGGCTGCTTTAAACCATGATGGAGTTGTTTTAAGATCAATTGCCTTCTATCTGCATAATCTAAAGGACTACATAATTTAAATGTTTTAAGACGCCAATGAATGATTTAAAGGTGATGTAGGTGCTATGACTAACAGGTAAAGTGACAGTATAGTGGTTCCATCATGATTTCCTCCCCTAAGACTTTAACTACAAGGGTCAGCTTCCATCGGCGTTGCAGTGTTTGGATCCCATTGGTGAAGAAACTTTCATACTGTTCATCAAAAAAGCCATAAACAGCAGTGATACTGGTTCCCAACCAAATGTTTTTTCATGTTGGGGAACACATGATCGTTAGATGGGGTCAAACCAGGAGAATAGGGAGAGTAATCAACCAGTTCAAAGCCACCGTCAGCAACATCAGCCATTGAAACCAAGGACTCATGTGCTGGAACATTGTCTTGATGAAACAAGACTCTCTTCATCAGTTTTCTTGGGCGTTTGGTCTTGATAGCCTTTCGTAACTGTCTCAGCAATTTGGCATAGTACTCTCCGTTGATGGTGTGGCCCTTTTGAAAATAATCATTAGACACATTGTCTTTTGCATCCCAAAAATCTGAGGTTATCACCTTACCTGCAGATGAAACGATCTTGGTCTTCTTTGGCGCAAGTAAGAAAGGGTTTTTCCACAGCATGAATTGTCTTTTTGTCTTTTGGCTTAAAGTGATGAAGCCAACATTCATCCTGGGTTAGGAAACGTTCGAGGAAACCAGCTGGACCAGCTTGAAACAATGTCAGATTTTTCTGTGACGTGATCAGCTTGGTGCGCTTTTGATCAGGTGTCAGAAGACGTGGAGCCACCGAGCAGAAAACTTCGTCATGTCAAGCTCATTTCACAGAATATTTTCAGCTTTCTCACGGAATATTCTAATAACATTAGCTATCTGATTTGTAGTCAATCGTCTGTCATCTATCACCATGTGGTGAACACGATCAATCTTTTCCTCGGTGGTGGCACTTGCAGGATGTCCAGACCTTGGGTCAGCTTCAACACTTTCCCTTCCCCTTCTAAATTCAGCTACCCACTTTTGCACTGTTGATACAGCTGAAGTACCATTCCCTAATGTAGCAACTATGTCAGCATGAATGTCCTGGGAGGCTAAGCCATTTTCTGCAGGTACTTGATAACATCGCGATGCCAAGTTTCCTCCATTTTCAAGAGATGTAGCTACTAGTTACATTTGAAGTCTTCTTTGAACAGTCAGATAGCAGTTTAGCTGAAAGACACAATGCAGTTGTTAATAAGAAGTGTTAATGCATGCAAGATTTCATAGGTCTAGCATCACTCCTTCATAGTCATTCTATGAACTTTTCAGCCCACTCTCCTAATAGTGGTTGTCTCTAACTCCCTTTAACTTAACAAATTATGATAATCTCTAACTTCTCATTTAACTAAACTGAAAGCAAGAGCAAGAACATATTTTGGGAAACAGTTGTGATTAATATACGTAAAGCATTACTTTCTTCTCATATGAATTCAATATAAATGTTACTCTTCTCTGCAATTTCAGACAAGACATTTCCTTTCTGATAAGAAGCTATGCAATAGCTAATAGTTAATCCACAGGACATTGCATTGGCATTTGTTGCCTGAAAGCTTACGAAGACTTGTCGAAAATTGAGTACTTGTTTATTCTTCCATCGATCAATCAATCGTTTGTAGAGATTATCAAAAGTCGTCATCGCTTTTTCAACATCTCCATTCATGATAGATATATTGGACGTAAAATTCACATATTCTTTTCTTTTACTTGTTCCAAGCTGATGACACACACATAGGGACAAACACGGAGATGCAGAGACACACACACACACACACACACACGCACACATACACACACATGCTCACACACATGCACACACACATATGCATCTATCTATATGCATATATATATCAGTGTATGTATGTGTGTGTGTAGGTATGTCATTATTCGGTTTTATTTCAAGATTTCTTGCCAATAGGGAAAGGGCCGGTTTCTAACCTAGATCCAATGCTCCTTCATTGAGGTTTCAACAACATCAAGAGGGTATTTATGAATGAATGTATGCATGTATGTATGTATGTATGTATGTATGTATGTGTGTATGTATATGCGCAGATTTGTATATTTTGTTTTATATATGTGTTCTTATGCATATAGTTGCATGGTTAGACATGCTTATATATACTTAAATGGTAAACTTCAGGTAAGTTTTGCAGACTTTTACAGTTCCAGTGATGGCTTGAATCTGTAGCTTTTGAATCAGCTTTCTTCTTTCTGGTTTTGGGAAACCTAATTTCTTGAGATTGGTATTTAGGCAGTATGTTACATATCCCAGTGCCCCAATAATTACAGGTATAAACCTGAACTTGTAATCTGGATAGAGATTCCTCGATAGTGCAGAGTATGTATTTTCTTTTCTGCTGATCTTTCGCTTTATGTTAACATCCGCTGGGCAGCCGATATCCACAAATATACACAGTTTCTCTTCCTTATCCCGAATTATTATGTCAGGTCTATTGTGTTAACATTTTATTGAGGTTTTCATTGGCACATTCCACCAGCACTCTTCTTTATTATGAGTGGTTATGGCTTCTGCCGTACTGTAGGTTCTTATTTCTTTAGCCACAAGCTTATTCTTCCGACATGTATGTCTCTCTTCTATTTTTTAATTATTATAAATCTTCCGCTGAGGAAGGAGCCGGTTTCCAACAAAGAGACAAGGCTCCATCTTTGGGATGTAGTTAACATAAGACAAATTCACATTTGGAACTTGAGAAAAGTCTTGCATAGTTTTACTGTTCCGCTCAAAGATTGCACTTGTAATGTACGAATTAGCCGGGCGATTTCTCTTTCTGAAAACCCTAGTTTATCCAGATTCTCCTTTAAGCATCTACTAACAAAACCTAATGCTCCAATTACTATTGGTATGAATATGAATTCATAGTCTGGATCTAGAAGGTGGAGGTTTCGAAGCATTTGTTCATTGATATCCTCTTTTTCTTTGATTTTCAAAGAGATATTTATATCTGCAGGGCAGTTGACCTCTATGACGGTACATACCTTTGCCTTTCTGTCCCAAACGACAATATTTGGCCTGTTATTTTTACATTTGACAGGAGTTTTGATGAGAATATTCCACCAGTATTCCTTGAGTTAGTGTTTATGAATGTATTCCATAACAGAGGGATTTTCTAAGTTTATTTCAGGACAGTCTTTCTTGTGGATGGTATTGTAAATTGTTTTAGCGACAACATCGTGCCGCATATTGGGGTAGTACCGTGACGACATTTTAGAACAGCTGCTAATCACATGCGTGATGTCTTCCACAGAAACATGACATAGCCTACACATGCGGTTGCACTTTAGGATTACAAGGGCGTCACTGTCTCTCTTATTAACCAGGTACTTTGTGGCAATCTCTTGTTCCTGGGTTGCAAACGCTTAGCCTTCAAGTGTGATGTGGTGTTCTTGTGTCCAAGAGAGGAAGTGCTTCGTATCAATTCTACAGTCTTTTTCAAGCTTCCGAGCAACATACTCATGCATAGTCTTTTTTTTTTTTGTATGCTGAGTGATTTCCATCCAGGTCTTCTCTGAGGTAAGAGAGCCCAGCTGTTTTGGGGCTGTATAGAAGATCATCAGGAAGAGAGTGCTTCTTGAGGATCTCGCTACCAACTCGCTCAATGTTGCTCACTTCACTTTTCAGCACTGCATTTATATATTTATTTTTGCTGCCGTTGTTCAGCAGGTACTACTTGAGTGATACCATACGACATTCGAAGGCCGTCTGCACTGATCTCAGGCCTCTACCACCTTCATTTTTTCTTAGGTAGAGCCTGTAAACATCACTGCTTCTGTGGAAGTTCCCAATTGTTATCAGGCTTTTGCGGGTTTTGATATCTATGGAGTGGATTTCCTCTATCTACGTATGTATGTATGTATGTACGACGGGATTCCAGACAGTTTGCGTCAATCTAATTCACTCACAACGCTAAAGGAGAAAACACTTACCCAAGTTGCTGTTCCGTGGTTGCGAAGCGAACTTCTTAAACCCACAGCAAAGGAAATAGGAATAAATACCTTGGGAAGCCAACTGAAATGACATCAATTACTATACCAATAATGTGAAAATTTCAATTTAAAAGAGTTATAAATGTTAAAACTGTCTTTACTTCGACTGCGGCTGATATGGCAAGTGGAAAGGAAGACTGCGGAAAGAGACGGAAAGAAATTAGGGAGACTAAAGCAAAAGGGAGAGTCAAGAGGAAAGAAATTCCACTGTCTGCCTGTATATATGCACATATATGTATATATATATATATATACACTTATACATGGGCGCGCGCATTCACACACACACACACACACACACACACACACACACACACACACACACACACACACACACACACACACACACACACACACACACACATATATATATATATATATATATATATATATATATATAAACACTGGTTTTCGGGCTGGAGTTGAGACAATTTTTAAGTCTCCTTTCTTTTCCGGAACAACTTTATGCATTGGTGAACAGTCAACGGCGTTGGAAATCATGAAGATAAAAGCTGTAGGATTCGGTTTCTTGCCATACTTCCGGAAAGATTCAGGAGTGTGGTCAGAGAATTTCTACAACTACACCAGCACCAATATCTGGCCTCCTAATTGCCCCGATTGTAATCCCTGGGTTATTAAATTTGGAGCGGGGTTGAGAAGGACACCAACCACTCTGCCTGAAGCAACAAGGCCAAGATCAAGGCAGTTTCGAAGCTCTTCACGGAGACACAGTAATAACACATGCTCCAGATAACGGAGCTGTCTTCAAGCCATAGTCAGATGAAGGTGGCTATTTTGACTACTGTTATCTACCAGCCATAATTTAGCTGATACATTTTGTTTTCTTAAAATACGTTTAATTTTGGATGGGATATATTTTCTTTTCCTTTTATGCAAACGGTCAAATTTATCCTGAACACTCTGCATATATATATATATATATATATATATATATATATATATATATAAAGTGTCACTGAAAATATACATATACGTATACACATACATATAATATATATATATATATGTATAAATTTATAAAAATAAGGATAAGATCGATATTTAAATATCGATTTTATCAATTGGCCAGCATGGGAATAAAAACCATCAAAGATAACAATCATTTAAAATTATAATTTAGGGTATCTAAGAGATACCGCCATGCTGAAAATAGCAGTCAAATCTTGACTCTAAACCACAATAAATGTTCATATAGCACATTTATTGCTATATGAACATTTATTGTGGTTTAGAGTCAAGATTTGACTGCTATTTTCAGCATGGCGGTATCTCTTAGATACCCTAAATTATAATTTTAAATAATTGTTACCTCTGATAGTTTTTATTCCCATGCTGGCCAATTGATAAAATCGATATTTAAATATCGATCTTATCCTTATTTATATAAATTTATATATATATATATATATATATATATATATATATATATATATATATATATATATATATATGTTATATGCATGTGTGTATGTGTATGTATATTTTCAGTGCCACTTAAATTTACATCGTACACTTATACACACGCATATGTGTGTGTGTGTATGTGTGTGTGTGTATGTGTGTGTGTTAACAATATACATTAATAAGGTCTACTGCCAGCCTTGATTATTTACTTATTGCACATGCATTATATCTATTTATCTCAATGTCAATTTAGCTGTCTATGTATCTATATACATATACATGCATATACATAATACATACATACATACATACATACATACATATATATATATATATATATATATACACACACACATACACATATTCTTTCATTCTTTTATACTTTTACTTGTTTCAGTCACTTGACTGTGGCCATGCTGGAGCACCGCCTTTAAGGGTTTTAGTCGAAGAAATCGACCCCGGGACTCATTCTTTGTAAACCTAGTACTGATTCTATGAGTATCTTTTTTCCAAACTGCTAAGTTACGGGGACGTAACTGCACCAGGATCGGTTTTCAAGCGATAGCGGGGGACAAACACAGACACACACACAAATACACACATATAAATATATACGATGGGCTTCTTTCAGTTTCCATTTACTAAATCTGCTCACAAGGGTTTTATCGGCCCGTGTCAATAGTAGAAGATATTCGCCCAAGTTGTCACGCAGTGGAACGAAACCCGGAACCATGAAGTTGGAAAGCAAGCTTCTTACCACAAAGCTACGCCTACGCCTATAAATTCCTAACATGTGTGCGTGCGCGTGTGTGTATGCGTGTGTGTATGCGTGTGTGCAGATAGATAGGTAGGTGGGTAGGTAGGTAGGTAGGTAGGTAGGTAGGTAGGTAAGTAGGTAGGTAAGTAGGTAGGTAAGGAGGTGGGTAGCTAGGTAGGTAGGTAGCTAGGTAGGTAGCTAGGTAGGTAGGTAGCTAGGTAGGTAGCTAGGTAGGTATGAAGATAGATAGATAGATAGATAGATAGATAGATAGATAGATAGATAGATAGATAGATAGATAGATGTGACCAACGTAGAGAAAGAGGAATAAATGATAGCAACGAAGAAAAGAGAAGGAAACGGACAGGCTGGAAAACAACAAAAAGAAAACAAAATGATAAAATGACTAATTAAAAAGTGATATATTGATGTAGAGATGTCAAAGAAAATGTTGCTCACCTACAATTATAACTTAACCTCCTCCAAGAAGGCAGTAATAACAATAGAAAGAGATAAAACAAAGGCATGAATGATGACAACAGCAGTAATGAAAACAGCATTACCAACAGGCTCAGTAGCAGCAGTCACAACAGTGATGACGACAACAATAACTACTACTACTACTAGCAACAAATTCGGGCAGCTTTTATTGCATCAATCTAAGTTCACGGGTACCTAGACCAGTAAAAGTTAATATGGCATTAAGCTCACTTAAATCTTTAATAGTCCATGGCAGTTTAAAATTGAAGTTATGCCGTTTGATTAACAATGTAAAATATACTTTACTTTATTACAACAACTATTTTCTGTTGATCGTTAACTATTCATGATGGAAGCGGCAATGTAGAGTAAAAAAAAAGTAGGAGAGGGCTTGTGAACAAAATGCACTTGCAGCTATTTACTTTTATCCTTCTAATTTCTGTGTTCAATTTTTATTGAAGGTTGATTCAAGCTTTTCATCATTCTTCGATCTCAGTTTGCGAAATGTAGCAGCTAAATTTCCTTGAAATCACAGTGTGACGATTTTAATAAGTATGGAGACATTGATTAATATACTATGAGATGCACTGTATCTGAAAAAAATATGGTATTGACATGGCTGGAGCGCCTTTCATCATAATTTTGCTGTATCGGGGTCTAGATAGCAACATAAATGTGCAGTAATGCTGTGTGATAAAGTTGGTCGAAATAACTAAATGCTTGAATGAATAAAAATGGTTGATTATAATTAAACTTGCCTTGTTTTTTAGTTTTCATTTATCTTTTGCGCTGTGTAAAACACTCACAAATCGCTTTCCCATTATTTTATTTTCAGATACACATCATTCCAGAAACCAGTCCCGGATTATGAGCATCCCACTTCAACGTTTGACCATCAAAAATTTCAAGTTGAATATTAAACATAACGGTTGTTGTTGTTGGCACTCCGTCGCTTACGACGTCGAGGGTTCCAGTTCATCCGATCAACGGAACAGCCTGCTCGTGAAATTAACGTGCAAGTGGCTGAGCACTCCACAGACACGTGTACCCTTAACGTAGTTCTCGGGGAGATTCAGCGTGACACAGTGCGACAAGGCTGACCCTTTGAATTACAGGCACAACAGAAAGTAAGAGTGAGAGAAAGTTGTGGTGAAAGAGTACAGCAGGGTTCGCCACCATCCCCTGCCGGAGCCCCGTGGAGCTTTAGGTGTTTTCGCTCAATAAACACTCACAACGCCCGGTCTGGGAATCGAAACCGCGATCCTATGACCGCGAGTCCGCTGCTCTAACCACTGGGCCATTGCGCCTCCACACCGTAACGGTATCAATAAATTAATTCCATGCAAAGAAGGCCTGTGACGACTAAGGACATTGATCTCTAATTCTCAGGCTAAAATATATAACATGTGGAAGTCGGTTGTTGAAATCGCTTTGGGAAGAAATCCTTTAGATAACAATTTCCGGCTGATATCATGAAACAGGGAATATAACAATATCCTGAGCGTAACTGCGATGTACTAATTTTCGCTTCAAATTTTGACTCAAGGCCAGCAATTTCAGAACAGTGGGTAAATCGATTACATCGACCCTAGTGTTCGACTGATACTTATTTTATCGACCCGAAATGATGAAAGGCAAAGTCAACCTCGGCGGAATTTGAACTCAGAACGTAAAGACGGACGAAATGCCGCTAAGCATTTAGCCAGGCGCGTTAACGATTCTTCCAGCTTGCCGCCTTAAAGAGCCGACGGGTGAGATTGCGTCAGTGGCTGCAAGTTGTACATCGAGAATTCGACGCTAACATGAAGTAACCACATGACTAAGCTCGCACTCTGCGATGCACTAATTTTGATAACGTTAATAGGTAGGAAACATTATCCGTAAAAATAATAAATGGCTTCCGCGACATTTAAAAAGCAAAATTGTTTTGGATCCAAACGCTGGCGTTATTGGACTAGCCCTGAATCAGTTTTGTTGGTGTTCGTTACGCCGCTGTTGAGAGTGATGGATTGACAGAGTCCTTAATGTCGGAAACAATGCTTTGCAGTATTTGATCTGGCGATGGAGGTAGTTGGAATTCATCTCATCGCTAGCGATATAAACAAGAGAAAATTTTGTACCAAAAATCTAATATGAGAGTTCCTCTCGTAGTAACTACTGCAGTATAGTTTGTTCTAATAGAACATACACTTTAAGTGAGCATAAATATTACGGTGTAACCGCACCCTATCCAATATGTATGACCTTGTGACTAAAAATTACTATTTCAGGCTCGATTCCAACAAGTTGTCTGTACTTCTAAGGCGAGGACATGTGTATGCATGGATGTTTTTTCCCAGAGAAGCTATTTCCGCGTGAGTCCCTTTGGCCACATAACTTTCACCAGTCCAGTTTGATGGTATACAATTATACTATATGTAACTTATTTTTAATACATACAGCCTACACCTACACACACAAATACATACATACATACATACATACAAATATTTACGTGCGTTTGTATGCGTGCGAGTTTGCGTATTTCTCTGCGTGTGTTCGTTTGTAATATACTAAAGCCATTTGCTACAGTTTAGTGACGGAGGAGGTGGAACTGTTCAAAAATAAATCCACTCTTGGCTTCTTACCAGGTGAGCCAAATAAAGTTGGACACATACAGAGAATGTGAGGAAAACAAATGAAAGAATGGTGAGTGGGTACAGGAGCAGCAAGATTACTAGAAGAAGAGTAGATAAGAGGCAGAAAAATATACAGATTGAATGAAAAGAAAAGAGGGGAAAACGATGTGAGATTGAGGGTAAACACAGAGACAGAGAGAGCAAACGGATAAAAACAGTGACACACACAAATACACACACATACACGGATCTATTTTATCAATTATTTATTTGGAGGGTTAAGTGTAGCAGTTATTGTTCATCGTCGACTTCTGTTTAATACACCTGTTCATATTTATATCCTCGATCTGGACATATTCCACACAAGCTTGCGTGCGCACATTTACATATACACAAAACACACTCACACACACACACACACACACACACACACACACACACACACACACACACACTCACACGCATAGATACATATATATATGTATATATATATATATATATATATATATATATATATATATATATATATATATATATACATAACTACATATATGGAGAGGGGGAGGGAGAGAGGGAGAGAGGGAGAGAGAGAGGAGAGAGAGAGGGAGTGAGAGAGAGGGAGTGAGAGAGAGGGAGTGAGAGAGAGGGAGAGAGGGGAGAGAGGGGGAGAGAGAGAGAGAGGGAGAGAGAGGGAGAGAGAGGGAGAGAGAGAGAGAGAGGGGGAGAGAGAGAGGGCGAGAGAGAGAAAGAGAGGGAAAGAGAGAGAGGGTGCAGTGAATAAATTGTCATCTAATTTGCGCAAAAATGAAAATAACACCGACATCTCATTTTCACAGATATATATTACCAAAATTACATAAGAACATCTTGAAATACTAAAGAGTAAATTTATTCAATAAAATCGCCATTGGTTTGAACCACGGCTTCAAGACGACTTCGGAATCTTTTGCAACTCTTCTGGACGGTCTCCTTGTTTAAGTTGGTCAATGCTGCCATAATCTTTGATTCATTTCATCTTTAGTGTTACAAGGAGTTTTGGTGGTCTCTTGCTCAATTGCGTTCCAGACATAATAATGAAGGGGTTTGCAGTCTGGAGAGTTAGATAGCCAGATGTTAGAGCTCATGTGGTCGCAAAATTTTTCTGACTGCCATGACTGGGTTCACCTGCCTGTGTTGCATGGTGCAGAGTCCTGTTGCCAGACAGGGTCTTCTAGCAGCCACCCACTTGACCCAGCACAGCACTACCTCCTTCAGGCACTTGATGTAGGTATCCGTGTTAAGTCTGGGGCTGTGCGGGCTTTCCTTTTGACTTTGATGGCTTGGGATACAAATTGGCCCTTTCTCATCTTGTATGAGGAATAACGAATGTCGTCATGTACTACATGCCTGACAAAAACTCAGACACTCCCATGTTCCTAGCGATGGACCTGATTGAGTTGGATGGACCACTGTCAATCATGTCCTGAATCTCACCAATAAATTCAGGAGTTCTTTTCTTATCAGAATGATCAGAGTGAGTTTTCTGAGTTGTCGTACCTTCGTAATCACCATTAAACTCGTCCAACTCTATGCTAATCCTCTGTCATCCTCTGGTGTCAATCCTCTGTCCTCAAATTGACACCCAAATACTCTGAAATGATGTTCATATTGGAGCTTCCGGCACGAATGCCAAACAGTACAGCATGCCGTTTCCGAATTTATGGCAGAGTGAATTGCGTCATGGTGCAGTCAACGGTCCAGCACATCAAGTCCGGAGTCCCCTGCGCTGTTCAGATGCCCAGACGTTTCTCACAGTCACAGCATCCATCCTCAACCGCTGGTCTGAATACTTTCAGGCTCCCTTCAGTACAAACCGAGTTCTCCAAGAAAAATGAGCCTCCAGCCCTGGAAGAGACCACAGTGGCCATAGGCTGGCTGAAGAGCAGAAAGTCAATAGGAGTCGATGGCATACCATCAGAGATATCGAAGCATAGAGTTTCTGTCATACATGCTAAGCTCCATGAGCTCCTCGTTGCACGCTGGGAACAGGGCAAGCTTCCATAAGATCTCCGCAATGCTGTCATCATTACACTTTACAAAAACAAAGGGGAATGTCAGGCAGCTCAAACTACCGGGGGATCAGTCTGCTTTCCACTGCAGAAAAAGTTCTATCAAGTCTACTCCTCAACAGACTTGTTCTGTCCATTGCCGAAAATCATCTCCCAGAAAGCCAATGTGGTTTCAGAGCCAACAGGTGCTATTTGTATAACTGATGACATGTCTGAAAGAGCTTCATGAGCAGTAGTGGACTCAATACAGTTCAGTGATGCACTCCACTTTCTATTAATATCTCCGTGGAGAGGGCTCCCTCGGCTGCTACAGCCTGGCTTCTGTCTTTTAAGAAGTCATGCAACCACTATCCAATTTTCCCAGTTATGTCGAGTTTCCGTAGTTTGTGACATATCATCCCATCATCAGCCTTTGCAAAGTCAAGATATATCACATCTACACCTGAGCGACTCATTAATTGTTTCAACACCCAGTTATAGTGTTGCAAAAGCTGTGTAAGGCAGCTTCTGCCTGAGCGAAAAGCCATGCTGGGTGTCAGGAAGCAAGTCATTATTTTCAAGGAACGCAATTAGTTTCTTCCTGGCAATGCGCCCTATGACTTTGCTGACATAGGAAGTTAGAGAGACAGGTATATAGTTCTTAGCATCTGCTCTGCTACCTCCCTTCTGGATAGGGCATATAATGCCTTCCTTCACTTTCTGGGAAGTCTTCCTGTTGTGAGGAAGCTCTTGGAGAGAATCTGAAGTAGTCCAGCTAGAGCGCTTTTGTATTTCTTTAGGAGGATTGCTGGGAATCCATCAGGGCCTGTTGCTGAGTTTGAGCTCATCTCATCAAAGGCTGATATCACATCAGTTTCCTCTATGTTGATGCTGTCAATAATTGCCATTTTGTTGTGGAGTGGAGTGGTGAAAGCACTCTTGTATTGCACATTCAGTATTTCACTGATCCTCTGGGGGTCTATATATATATATATATATATATATTTGATGACTGCTATGAAGCACGAAAGTATATTAGCCCCTATATATATTTAATACTCAATATTTCATATATTCAATAAGACATTCAATACTTCATTTCATTTTACTATTTATATCATATATTCCATATTCTATATCCCACATTAATTTTATAAGAATATAAATAAAACATAAAAAAACAGAGTTGGAACTCTTTTAAATAATATATATATATATATATATATATATATATATATATATATATATATATATATATATATATATATATTTTCCATGGTCACATAGTATCATAGGACACACAAAATGTATTTAAGATATTTAAATTGAAATTTTGAGATAAACCGTCGTAGAGATTGAGAGAAAAGAAAATATACAAATAGTTCGCTAAGATCATAACAGGAAATAGAATTCAGAAAAGCTGAAGAAAGAAAATGAGAGAATTTTTTTTCTTTTAATGGGAAGAGAAACACATCTGACGCATGTACATTTACAATGCAAAATATCTACCTGTGATCGGTTCTATATCAGATGGTGTTTACACTGGCTTTAATATATCTTTATTTTAATAAACATATAAGAGACACACACGCGTACACACACACACGTACATTCATATATACATATGTGTGTGTTTGTGGGGGGGGCGTGTGTGTGTGTGTGTATGTGTGTGTGTGTGTGTGTGATATATATGTATAATTAGACAGACAGACATACGGATAGACAGACAGACAGACAGCCAGATAGATAGATAGATAGATAGATAGATAGATAGATAGATAGATAGATAGATAGATAGATAGATAGACAGATAGACAGACAAATAGATAGATAGACAGAGAGATAACGGAGAAACGGGTAATTAAAATGTAGCTGTATTGCATGTAGTGAAAATTATAGGACCTTCCAGTTTAAAATTATTATGGTAAAATACTTAGTAATTCCAATTTGTGAATATCTCCATAAAAAAATTGTCTCTATTGTCTGTGCTGAATGCTTCAACGTGGCTTTCATCCTTCTTCAAACAAATTGGATGTTGGATAGTATTCATTGTGATTTGTACTTACTGTCTGTATTTTTAAAAATATTTATTTCTGCCAACTTGAAAGAATTTTGAGTAAATTTGGAGTGTCATGTCATAATTTCTGAAGATGTGCAATGTATAAAGAACATAAAGTCTCTTTAAATATTGCTTGCTGTTTTTTTGTTTTTTTTTACCTAAACAAGAAAATATTTTCATTTTGCAAACACGTGTCTTACGAAGCGAGAACAAATTGAAATAAACATTTTATTCCGAGTTGCGAATATTTTGAAGTATCAGATCAGGAATATTTTCATTTTTAAAGAATGTCAGTTACAAGATAAAAGCATTTAGGTAACTTTGAAGTGTTTAATTAAGAACATAAGATGTAATGATGTATAAGAGTCAGGGGAAAATTTTAAATCATGATTTCCTTTCAGTATTTCAAGTAAACCACAGTGTTTGTAAATTAGGCCGTAATTCTTAACAATCACCAAATTTTGGAATACGCATCTCTACCTGAAACGTTTTTCGAAAATCTCTTCGAATAACTGTCTTTAGCAACAAGGATTTCCAGTCTTTAGTGTAGTTGTTCACGGTATACATTTTATTGTCTTACTGTTATTCTTGGCAGACATCAGCACGCATCAGCAAATGTTTTGTTTGCTGAATTCTATAAATAAGAACGACCGCTCTTGCATAGAATCGGAGTTCCATGTTATATCTCTGACTGAAGGGGCAAAGTCAGGACAAAAACCTTTATTCAGAGTCCGTTAAGTCACTGAATTTTGTGTTATCAACAGACATGGTCTACAGAGAAAGTTGTTCTCCAAAGGTGAAACTCATCTGCGAATAGCAAACTCACGTTCAAATCGGCAGGAGCGTTTTAAAAAAGTATAGACACCTCATTAAATATGCATTTATATGTGTATAGATAGATAGATAGATAGATAGATAGATAGATAGATAGATAGATAGATAGATAGATAGATATGCTTGGATGTGTGTATATGTGTGTGTGTGTGTACATAATACGCGTGTGTGTATGTGTTTGTGTGCATAAATGAGCGTGTGCTTTCGTGCATACATTTGTATATGTGTATCCCTATATTCGGATTAGTGTTTTTTAAAATCTTACGGGTGTAAAATTGGCGTTGTGCCAAAAAGTGTAACTTCACAGTTCAATAAATAAAGATCGATAAAATGACAGACTGAAATAAGCATCGGTGATGATGGTGTAGTTAATTATAACCCTCAAAAGGGGAGCGAAATTCTTATGACTGAAACCAATAAAAAAATGTAAGAATTCATAAGTATAACAACAACAGCAACATCGAAAATCAAGTGACGTATGAGTGATCAAGAAAACAAGTGTGATATATAAATGTTGAACTGAAGAGACGTTCTCAGGACAAAGTCGACTTAAAATGGTAAAAATCATATTGACAGAATGGCACCAATAGAAGCAGAGGGAATAATGACGTTTGCACGTAGTATTCAATAAACAATGCAGTTAGGAAAGTAATAACCAATAGTAAAAAAATCGATTTGAGAAAAGTACACATGCAAACACGTATACAAAAATGGCGCCCATGCACAGACACTGTATGAATGGCGCCAGATATTTTTAATGGTTGGAGAAGCTTCCGATTAATGAAACAGCTTACAGGAGCAACAAATTTCAAGCAAGCATGTGGCACACATAATTTGTTTTTAGCGTTGTTGCCGTTACCATTTTTGTTGTTGTTGTTGTTGTTGTTGGTGGTGGTGGTGGTGGTGGTGGTGGTGGTGGTGGTGGTGGTGGTGGTGGTGGTGGTAGTGGTGGTGGTGGTAAGGGTAGAAGTAGTGGTGATGCTGCTGCTGTTGTTTTGTAATAATGCGAGTAGCACAGTAGTATTTGTCCTTGTTATTACTATCACCGTTAAATATGTACAAAAACGAAGGTTATTTTTCAAGTTGGTTTTTATAAATTCATGAAATGCTCTGACCGAATAGCTAAGGTTGCCTACTTCAGACACAAAGTGAGGTAACTTGTCAGTTTGTACACCCTCCGGGTTTTGTTCTGAGATCTTAGCTTAGGTGAAGCATTCGAATCTCTTAGCAGTAAACACAGCAATTTATTATTATGAATGTTATTATTATTATTTTGAATATAATTAATATTGTTATCATAATTAAGGCAGTGAGCTAGCAGATTCATTTGGACGCCGGGCAAAATGCTTAGCTGCCATTTCGTCCATCTTAACGTTATGAGCTCAAATTCCACCGAGGTCGACTTTGCCTTTCATCATTTCGGTGTCGATAAAATAAATACCAATGAAGTACTGGGGGTGATGTAATGGACTAGTCCCCTACTTTTGAATTTATTATTTTGTGCTTGTAATAGAAGCGTTATTATTTTTCTAACTCAGGTTTTGTTGGAACTCCAGGAGTCTTGCATGCTTAGCAGGCTTGCTACCTGCAGCACGCTGTACCATGTGAGCTGTTCTTTTCAACTATCTAATATTTCCTTATGATTCTGGCCGTGCCAAGGAAGCAGTTGTATGGGGAACTCTATTTTGATTTCCTTTATATTCCTTTTGATGCTTTTTGATGTTGTCGCCAAGGACTCAGCAATAACTGGCACTATCTTTACCTTCATCATTTAAGAGAATTATATATGTCTATTTTATTCGCCTTCCTTCTTAACTAGTCGTCGATCAAAGGGGCACGCAAAATCAATTATATAGAACATGTGGTTCATCTTGTCCACCACCACTTGGTCTCGCTTATAGTGCTCTAGCAAATGATCTGTTTGGATTGGAGAAATCTCACACGATTTTGCAGGCCTCCGATTCTGTCACTCTTTGCGGTTTGCGCTCATATCAGGTCTTGTCTCTCTCTCTGTCTCCCACTTTTCATACCACATTGTGTCGTCACAGCTTATAATGGTTTGAGGCAAGTCTAGAGCATTCGCTCACGATATGGTCAATGGTTTCGTCAACTCTGTTACAAATTCGGCGCAGTGGAGACACTTGCTCATTCCTAAAGTTGACCCTCCAATTTGTGGCCAAAGCTTGGTCTTGCTCTACCAGTATAGTGCTCTCAGTCTCTTTTTTTCAGTCTTCCTTTCCTCAGCCAGTCCTTCCTATGTTTATCAACAATTTTAGTTGTGACTACATACAATTGAGTGTGTAGTTCTTTGTTGCATAGTGCTCCTTCATATACTTTTTGTACTTGTTGATTTGTTTTCCCTTTTTCTCTGCTTTCAAAACGTCCTCGTTCCTAACTGACACTAGCAAAGTTTCCTTACTTTGGGATAGGTATCTCAGTAAGCTCCAAAGTTCGATATGTAAGCAACCTTCCACACTAGTCACTCCCCTTCATCCATTTTCTATCTTCATGTATAGGCGATCTGTGTCTGCACGTGGATGATAGGTCCCATGCATTGTTAGAAGCTTTCTTGTCTTCCTGTCCAACTCCTTTATTTCATCTTCACCCCACTTCAGATATCCATTTGACAAGAATTTTCGTGCAAAAGTTGGTTTAATCGCTGTTCATCGATCTTAACTGGACGGTCAGAACGAGGTGCGTTTTGAGGTCAAATTTTCCATTTTTGAACTTGGCATACCAATCAGGAGCGGTTCTTTCAGCTATGGCACCCTCTCCATACACAGCACAAATGTCGTGAGCAGCTTTTGCGGCTTTAGAACCTTGATTAAAAGCAAAAAGAAGGTATTGAAAATGCTCGTTTTTCTTAACTTGATATTCCATTTTAATGATCTGAAAATAAACAAGAGTTAACTAAAATTAACTAGAAAAAAAAATAGATTCCAAAATGACTCAAAAACAGAATTCTTGAAAAAAATAGATTCCAAAATTTAAAAACGCAATAAATTCCAAAATTTAAATAAACGGCGGGAACTTAGTTGCCAACCCAATATAAATGCGCCTATAGCCACATCATGTGTGTATGCATGCTTGTTTTAAGTTTTAATATCGTTTTAACTAGAACAGGATTTTAAAAACGTTTTGTTGGATACTGAGAACTCGGAGAAGGTATATTGTCAATGTGGAGTCGCATAACTTAGTGGTTGGGGTGTTGGACTCATTTCATGTTTCTACAGTCCACTCAACTGGTAAAAGTGAGTATACCTGCAACAGACCGGTGTTCCGTTTGAGCTATGGGGAGTATCCGTGAACACCCCCAACGCCCTTAAAAATCCGTGAAACTGGCCATATAAGTCGATATGACTCGAGAAAGAGCTTTACCTTTTATTTTTTTATACTGTCAACCACGTCAAAATATTAAAAGATGATTCCACCAAGCAATTTATTTCTCTCTTTAACTTTTGGAGTAAAAGTTAAACACCGTTTTTATGGGGTGGGGTGGGGTGAGGAAGGTTAAACAAAGTTTCTTGCAATATTTGCTTACAGTCATTTATGCCCTGAGTTCAAATTCTGCCGAGGTCTCTTTAAATATCTTTTTACCCATCCGGTGTCGCTAAAATGAGTTACTAGTTAGGTAGTGAGATCGGTACAACTTACACCAAAATTGGAGTTTTTGCCTTCAAAAGAATTCTTTATTAACTTTGAAAGATTGATAAATTATATATACCATTATAAGGAATATACATGGGGTTTATAGGCATTTGGATGTGTATATATATCTATATCAGGTATATTGATGCAAAAAGGAAAAAGAGAACTCAAAATATGAGTATATGTATATATTTATGCATGAAATTCTGGGCCCTTAAGTCACTCTGTTGCTTTTGCTAAATATTACTAAAAACATATATCTATATTTGTATATAAGTTTATATCATAAAATATAGATTCAGAGAATCATGTGGTTATCACAGAAAGCTCCTCTTACAGACTCGGCGAGCAGTCCACCTTTATCCAATACAGAGAAGTGTAATGTAATGTCCATGCAGCTGAACTCCAGAAGATCCGATCGATGAAACTATTTCGTGAGGAGTATACAAACTATAAAAAAGTAAGGAGATATGGAAATTGAATATATTTATTTAATTACTTGACATCACTTGAATGAGACTAACCTCGCCCAACAGATTTCTATCTGCGATTCGATGCAGAAACGTGAAGAGAACGATTCTTTTTAAAAAGAATAGTGACTGACCACAAATGGTTCATCTATAACATTGTGAAATGCAAATGATTATGGGGGAAGCGGGGTGAAACACCGCAAACAACCTCCTAAGCAGGACTTTGCCTGAAAGTTATGCTTTCAAATTGGTGAGACTGGAGTTTCTTACCATGGACAAGAGCATAAATTCAGATGTGTACTGCGACCAGCTGGACAAATTAAACGCCGCAATCTACTAGACGCGTTCGGTACTTGCGAATTGTAAGGACATTGTCTTTAATCACGATAATGCCAGTCCACACACTTCTTTTTAGACATAGCAGAATTTATAGGGTCTTGCTGGGAATTTTATCATACCCTCCATATTCGCTCGACATCGCGCCTTCAGATTTCCATAAGTTTCAGTCTCTTCAAAATTAAATGAATGAACGGACTTTCAATTCTTAAGGTTATGTAAAATTCACCTGGAAGTGTTTTTCGCCGATAAAAATAGGAAATTCTTTGAGGAAAGAATAATGGATCCGCGCACACGGTGGCAGGAGATACTGGAACAAATTGGTAACTATATATTCATTGAATAAATTGATTGAATAATCGTTTGTGCTTAAAATTTGTGCCTTGTTTTCGCTTAAAAAACCGAACGGACATTTCGCCCAATCGAATATATGTGTGTACGTGTATGTGTGTGTGTGTGTCTCTGTGTGTGTATGTGTTTGTGTGTATGTGTGTGTGTGTATGTGTGTTCACACATACATAAATTCATACTTACATACAGAGAGAAGATAGATAGATAGATAGATAGATAGATAGATAGATAGATATACGTGCATAGATATATAAGTTACATATTTACATACCTGTACAAAAATATATAAATACATATACACATACATATGCATGTGTGTGCGCGCGCGTGTGCGTGTGTGGTGTGTGTGTGTGTGTGTGTGTGTGTGTGTGTGTGTGTGTGTGTGTGCCCTGCGTTAGCATTAAAGTAGAGAAACATTATTTTATTGACGAATTCGAAATCATTTACATATGTATATTTCTATTTCTATTCTTATAAACATACGTATACAGAAAGTCCCGGTACCTTGTGTACGCGTATGCGTACATATCTGTTTATGAGCATTTATATGTGTGCATTATTATACATGTGTGTGTGTTTGTGTGTGTCTGTATGTGTGTGTGTAGACACGCATATAAATGTATCTTTTGATGTCTGCTCGTAGAGGAATTAAGTCATCCGACGCTAAAATTATTCCGTTACTACGGAAATATTGATTCGATGTTCGCAACCGTATCCATGACTACTGCAACTATATTATATCGTATGCAGCTACGCATTGTGTACTTCTCCCTTTTCGTCAGTTCCATACCGAACACGAAACCATGTGAAGAATTTTAAATTCTTGTAGGTTTCTTTGAGTGGTGCATCGCTGGTCCACATTTCAGGAAAAGCAAAGATCTTACATTATGTTATGTAGGCGCGATGACTCCTTCCTTGTATTATAGCGAGGTAAGAAGGAAAATCATGACATTCATGTCGTTCCAAAGATGCATCATCTTTGAAGGTCAACAGTTTCAACCGTAAACAGAAAGAGCCATAATAGTCTCAACATTGTCACTCAACTTGCTAGTAATAGCAACCAAATTACCCAGAAATCACATGATATAAAAGAATGGTCATATTAGACACAATGTAATGCTAGATACAGTGTGTTGGCCGCAGTAGGAAATATTTTGATCATAGGTACATAGATCTACTAATTCATTACTGATTGCAACTAAAAATCAGCATCAAGTGTAAACTGCAGAAAAGCTTTGATACGGAAACTATCAATACTTGACATTTTAACTGGCTTCCTTTTGTTTAAAGGTTGTTGTAATTGTTGTTGTTGGTGGTGGTGGTGTTTAGCCTTGAGCGACCAGATCAATGATCAAAAGGCATTTTAGTAATTGTCAACCCGCCGTTTTTAATTATGTGAATTGTAATAACTACACTATCCAATAAGTTCTTCCTTTTAAAGGAGGTTGAATAAGATTTGAATAAGATTTGTTTGACAGCTATTTCTAGCAGATCGGACGACTACGATTAAGCTTCCTCCTTGTTTCTCTTACTCTTTCTCTCCCTACCCGTCTTTCTCTCTCTCTTTTCCGCTCTCTCTATTTGTATATGTGCGCTAGTGTGTGTGTGTGTGTGTGTGTGTGTGTGTATGTGTGTGTGTGTGTGTGTGTGTGCGTGTGTTTATGAATAGGTAGAGTTTTATGTAGTAAGAATAAAGATAAATTTGAATTAACTCAATATAGCGATGGTAATTGACTGTCGACTTTAGGAGGAAGTGAGGATAAACAAAAATGACCCTTGACTGATTTAAACGTACACTATCACACGCACATACAGACACATATGTGGTTTGTGTGCGTGTCTGTGTATGTATGTATATCACAGCTGCATCCTCGTTACACCAGAAAAGCCATTGCCAAAAAGACTTACTGAAATGATTCATGATTGTTGCCGTGTGATGTCCTTATATGACTTTTAAGCCCGGCCAAGCTTTTACACATTTTATTACATACTAGACAACTGTGCTGGCTGGCAGGAGCAACAGGTGCCACCATATGCACTCTCTTAACATGTCTTTTTAGACCTCCAACTGAGAGACACACCCTTCCACATTTTACACACGTTCTGTTATGAATTTTATCATGAGTCGATTTCTGAGAATTTTGATGGCTCATCAGCATCCATGACTCAAACACCTCTGCCCACAAACCACACACATAAAAAGCAACACTCTCTCACTTTCCACAGGTTCCCCGCTTCTAAGCCCCCTCCTAATTCTCTCATGCTTCACTCTCTCTCTCTCTCAAATCTTGAACAACTATCATGCACTATCTTCCTCCATCCATCACGGTCTTGTGCCTCCCTCTCCCAATTACCAGTTGCAATGTGTGTATGTAAGTGTATACAAATACAATATTCGAAATTCATATATTATACGCTGAACATGATAAGCATTAACATAATTTCAGAAAATACTGCAAACATCATATAACTATATAAAACATATAAATACATATTTTATGATAGTTATTTAACATTACAGTATGGAAAAATTTTTAATACAATGCCAAACATTGTTAATTTCATTTATCTGTCGCAGATGACAGTTGAACTTGATGTTGTAGAGATGGCGGTAACGGTAGAGATTATAACTTGTCACGGTGAGTTAAAAGATCTATGAAATTGTACTGGTTTTCGCTCTCTCTTCCAGAAGTGAGAACAATATTGCCCTCGGTTGTACGATTGTATAATCTGTATTACATGATGATCCGACCACCAGCATTTAGTCGTGACCGGACGAATAAATGGAATAGTTACGAATTAGATTATTTCAGTTATATTTTTTTTTAAATCACAGTTAACTCGTGGGAGGTTGTTATTAGATTCCAGAAGAAGGAGCTAATGCCAGATGTTCCTACGCGAGACAGATGAATAGAAGGATAAATCGTATTTCCTGATAATATAATTTTACACGATCCATTCACTAATCAGCTCAAGTGTCTAGACATTTGTGTGCTAAACGCTGATAGATGTCATAAAGTTAGCTACTTTTGGCAAAATTATTCTAGGGTCAGGTTACATGGAAGGATTCAGCTATCAAGAGCTGAGTATTGATAAAGACAGTGAATGTGTGGGGTGGAGTGAGTGTGAAGGGAAACATTCATGCTTTCATGCATGTTATTTGACTTGTCACCCCTAACGTTATTGAAACGATAGTAAACCATGGTAAAAATGTGATACCAGCAACTCCATTCTTCACTTGTTATCTATACTCTGCGACAGGAGGTAACCTTTCAGGCCTTCTGTTTGTTTGAAACTAATAATTCTACACCTAGGTTATCTGATCCCCTCTCACTTACCACGTGTATACACGTACAAGTATACATGTATAGTATTATGTATTCTTTTATTCTATTTCACATTACAGCCCTAAGGCTGTGACCATGCTAGACCACTATCCATGTATGTATGTATACATATATATATATATAAATTCACTCTAACTATTAACCT
Organism: Octopus bimaculoides; assembly: GCF_046866305.1. NCBI lineage: Eukaryota > Metazoa > Mollusca > Cephalopoda > Octopoda > Octopodidae > Octopus > Octopus bimaculoides. The sequence goes on along the minus strand of NC_142938.1, from coordinate 46,265,517 downwards.
TTGTAATTTGCTTGAGCAAGCCCGTCAACGGGTATCAGCTATCAGACAATTTTTACAACAAAAACTGATCTGAATATACGTCTGGAGATCCGTGAAGATCTGTAGAGTACATAATAAAATGTCACTGAAATATTTCGACAATCGTGTTCTGGTAAAGAGGTGATGAAGTGATTTCAGTATTATGCACTAAAAGGTATCGCTCCATCCATTCTCTTTTGTTTATAGATAGATAGATAGATAGATAGATAGATAGATAGATAGATAGAAAGAAAGACAGGCATGCAGACAAAAAGACAGGTGGATAGATAGATAGACAAATAGACACACACACACACACACACACACACACACACACACATATCAACTACTGGACTTTCTCTTCAAGGTCAGAAGGTACGTCAGCTCCTAAGTGTTATTGAGGCTCTACAAAATACATGTGTAGCCTATAATTGAGTATGGCTCTCAAACCTGGATCAGCACTACTGCTACTGCTATTGCAGGACATCCTAGACAGACATCCTAGATAGATAGTCTAGACAGCATGAATCGCAAAAGTTCACTCACAAACACGCCTTAGTTTCTGGCTCACAAGCGTACTGTCTTGTTTTGCTGCATTTGCTACCGATGTTGTAACAGTGTCTGCTCCTTGAAACATGCAACTCCCACTCGTCTCTTCTTCCCATTCAACTCCTTTGATCAATCTTCTGTTTGCGACCTCTCAAGCCTCAACACTAATCACTAAAACTAGTTCATCCTTTTTATAATATGGTCCCTTCAATTCCCTTCCTCCCTCCTCATATATTTCCCGCAAGTGTTGTCTTACAAATGTTCAAGTGGAAAATAAATGACATGAATCTCACCTCCTATGAGGAGCCTGTAGTATCAAAAATAAATGTGTGTGCGTGTGTGTGTGTGTGTGTGCGTGTGTGTGTGCGTGTGTGTGTGTGTGTGTGTGTGCGTGCGTGCGAGTGTGTGTGTGTGTGTGTGTGTGTGCGTGCGACTGTGTGTGTGTGTGTGTGTGTGTGGGTGTGTGCATCCGTTTAAATCTGTACCGACATAAAAGCTAGTGTTGTTGTTAATACTGTGTTCTTTTAAGAATTGCAATAGAGTGGTTCGAAAAATAGATAACGATGAAATAAGTAACAGATTGACATAAGATGGGAAATCAGTATGAATGACTAAGCATTCACACACACACATGCACACACACATTTACAGACAGACACGTATATGTGCGGGCGTGTATGTATGTATGTATCTTTGTGTGTATGTATATATGTTTGTATGTATGCATGTATGTTTGTATGTCTTATGTATACATGTATGTATGTATTCTGTGTGTGTGTGTGTGTGTGTGTGTGTGTGTGTGTGTGTGTGTGTGTGTATGCACATGTGTGCGTTTATTTTATCATTTCTTTATATGCGTTTATTTGTCACAAAATGGTAGCCGGCATTAAGGCAAGCTGTCGCTGTTTCTTACATTGGTCAATTCAATGGCGAAATGAAAGAAAGAACCGTTAAACTGATCCGATGTGGCATTGAATTAAATCAGATGAGAAGCTTGTGATGAAATGTTGTGGTGAAAGAGATTGAGAGAGAAAGGCTGGGTGGTGATGGTGGTGTCTGCGGTAGTTGTAAAGCTGCAGATTTACCGTTATTTCTGATACTCGTATAAGCTGTAGCAGAAGATGTCGCTGGTTTTGGAAGCGTGGGAAAGGAAGGACAAAAGAAGGATGGAGATTATGATTGTATGGTAATATGAAATGGATCTATAGGGAAACTATAAACTTGTCAATGCATTTCTTGTTTCTCTCTCTCTTTCTCTCTCTCTCTCTCTCTCTCTCTCTCTCTGTCACTCTCTCTCTCTCTCTCTCTCTCTCTCTCTCTGTCACTCTCTCTCTCTTTCACACACACATATACATACACACACACACTCATACTTGCATGCATGCACTCACTGCTTCCATCTCGTTCTTCTCTCTCCCCTAACCTTACATTAACAGAGCTCAAAACAATAATACCTGGATTTACAATACCAAATCCTGAGTTCGTGGAGATATATGTATGTATGCAAGTATGTATGTACACATATATGTATGTATGTATGCGTATGTGTGATTGTGTGTGTGTTTGTGTGTGTGTACGCGTGTGTGTGCGTGTGTGTGTATACATCTATATTACAATGGGGAAAGCTGTTTATTAATTAGGTATATAACAGTTACTAAAGGAAAGGAATTATTAAGGCCTGATCGTCTGGAAATTGTTTTATGAATTCATGTTCCAAGAAATTTCCTATAGTTTCGATTTCTGAAGTTTATTGAATTTTTGAACTCCAATTTTTCACAAATTTAAATAGTCGTTGCAATCACTGTGGAGTATTCCGTATTCATTTGCAAAGTCTCTCACTCTCTATTTCAATTTTCTTCTCGCTACACCACTGGTAGTAATTAAATTTCTTAATTTTTTGCTACCCTTAAACTTATTAATTATAAAATGTTTTTGGCTAATTTCTGAAAAATCGGCATTTTTTTTTCTTTTTGTATTTGCTGCTGATTAGGTATTCCGCACATGCGCGGTAATTTTGAAAAATTAAACATATATGCACAAGTCAGATAGAGTGCCTCATGCATATATGGTCGCTCTAGGCTATATCGCTGATGATAGTTGACCTGGCAGAATAAATAGTTTATTTTGCTAAAATAACTTGAAACCCGGTTTGAAATATAGATGGTAAATGTTTTTATTTTTCATTCCTTTTCGAAATTATCCATTTTTGGTGGTGCAGAGCCTTGGCTGCTCTTTCTAGCGGGTTAGATGCCCTTTATGGGCATCTCTAATGTGTATTAAATGTACACTATTTTACATGAATTATATATATATATATATATATATATATATATATATATATATATATATATATATATATATGTATGTGTGTGCGTGTGTGTGTGTGCGTGTGTGTGTGTGTGTGTGTGTATGTGTGCATGTATGTGCATGTATATATATATATATATATATATATATATATACTTTATTTATAAAGCTACAAGGACATCACAAATAACTGTTACTCGGAGTTTCACGTTCCCTTGTCGGACAGATTTGATTGAAAATCAGTGAAACTCTGAGTAACAGTTTTTCTGATGTTTTTACAGCTTTATTAATAATGCATATTACTCTACCTCCGGTATTCGAGTACTATATTTTTCCACATTTTGAAATCTGATGATTACTACGAACGTATGAAAGCGCTAATTGAACTTTATGAATATTACAAAATATTATTTTTTAATGTTTAACACACTTCAACATTAAAAAAAATTATATTTTTTTTAAATACTATAATAAAAAGCGTGAAAACCACACCATGTTTGAACTTTATTCAACTGATATATTATTCTATACACATTTTCACAAATTCGGAATATATATATATATATATATATATATGTAACTTCCGTTGCTTTTGTCTTTCGGTAATCGATAATTGTATGTTTAGGTGTGCGTTTATGTATGTATGTATGTATGTATGTATGTATGTATGTATGTATGTGTGCATATATATATATATATATATATATATATATATATATATATATATATATATATATATATATATATATATATATATATATATGCAGTATATGTATATGAAAATAAATGGCCTATTTGAAATTGTAAAAACAGACAAAATGAGATAACAAGAAAGAGTGCAATGACAGAACAAAAGTTTGCTTGGTATTATTTCAAAGTTACTAGTACTTATCAGTTTATATAATATCCGAAGATTTAAGAAAATACCAAATTTATCCTCTCCATATTACACGTCTCATCTGAAGTGGTTTTCGCTATAAATATTCCAGTATACACGTTGTGTACTTTATCTTGTTAGCGCTTAATATTTTGGTAAAGAATATACAGTGGGTTTTTTTCTGTCTTCTTTTTGCATGTTTTTTTTTTCTCATTTTACTTTTTCTTATTTTTCAGAACTTGTACTTGAGCTGTTTTCCTTCAACTTTTTTCAATCGATTTTGTTGCTTCCTGTCTCTGCAGTTGGTGCTGCTACTACTTCTGTCACTACAAATGCTAATGCTGCTGCTGCTACTACTACTACTACAAAGACTAATACCACTAAAACAGAATTGTATTTTTATAATCATAATAACTGATACAGGCCAGATATTTGGTAGAAGGAATAGTCGCACTTTATATTTTAGTGAAGAATATACTTTATTTTATCGACCCAGGAAAGTTAAAGGCAAAGCTAATCTCGGCGGGGTTCAATCTCAGAACGTAATGAGGGGAATAACATGCCGCAAATCATCCAGTGAAACACTCTTACGGTACCACTTTAAAACAGATGAGCTGCAGAAAGACGTGCCGTACAAAATATTGACTATAGTCGCTCACTCTTCGGAAGCCCCTGGACTTATGGTAAATCATATGAATTAAAATTGTATAATAAAACATACAATAAAGAAAACACGATATGTAAAATTTAAGTTCACGTGCGTTGATCAACATTCTCCCCAATTATACACATTCTCTTTACTCAACATCTCCAACTGCTTAACGCTGGAGAATATGAAGCTTCCTTGAGAAGCTCTTTTGTCAGAGTTGATAAATAAAATCCCACGCATTACAGTTACTTAACTTGTAGTGTTAAGTAAATATAATTAGAGTACTTTATTAATAGACTTACATCTTACATTCGGAGCAAATTTTTAATAGCCTGTCATTGTTATGTCTTATGAACTAGTACCTTGTATAGAGCTACTACATGTCATAAGCAACTTGTCTAAGTCGTTTGTTGGTCTTGCGTAGAGCTGCGAATTTCATTTCATTTCAGGTGAAGATGAGCTCCTTCTCGCAAGAGATTGTATCCTATTCGCAGATGGACTTCTTGCTGGATAGGAATTTTCTTTCACAAGAAATAGACTCTCTTTCAAAGACGGATTTCTCGTCAGAGGGCATTTTCTCTTCATGGTGTTTAGAACTTTCTTCACACATATATATTGCCTATTTTTGTTCTTTCCTGTCGTTTTTTGCTTTGTTTTGTTTTGGAGGAATCTTATTTCGTTTTCACAGTCAGCCAATCACCTTTGCCTGTTGTTTGAACCTCGTCTTAAATGGATGGGCGGTACTGCTGTGAAGCGGGATGGTTTATTATCAGATGTGCAGCAGCAGCGCATTTTACTTTTGATGGTAAATTTTTAATTTCTCTGCTCAACACTCTCCGCAGGGCAAAATTCTGGGTTTGTTTTGTGGTCTTGAGGGATTGTGTTGACTTGTATATTATTGATAATCTCACCGGACCATAAATCACCGAAAGGTACGGAACCATTAACCACTTTTCTATATTGTGTCATTTTTGTGGTACAATACGTAAAGAAGGAGAGTACGACACAGATGTCGACGTTGACATCGAAAACCTTGATGGAGGCCCTTGTACTTCCCCTCCCCAAATATTGTGTAACTAGTTTTATTGTTGTATGTCATGTGACTTTGGTCGAAATTAATTCCTTCAATTAAACTTAAGAAAACATTGAGAAATTTTGGAGAATATTTTAGGCATGTCTAAACAAGTTAGAAGCAAATGAAGAAGAAGAAGAAGAAGAAGAAGAAGAAGAAGAAGAAGAAGAAGAAGAAGAAGAAGAAGAAGAAGAAGAAGAAGAAGAAGAAGAAGAAGAAGAAGAAGAAGAAGAAGAAGAAGAAGAAGAAGAAGAAGAAGAAGAAGAAGAAGAAGAAGGTGGTGGTGGTGGTGGTTATGATGATGATGATGATGATGATGACGAGACATTAATCTAAGCAATGAATGATGTTAACAAAGTACCTTGGTGTTCAGATGGGAGACATAATTCTCTTTCAGAAAATTAGAAAGAGGAGAAAAGAATGTTCCAGGAGAGCAAAAGAGGTACTAAGCTCAAAACTGAACAGAAGGGAAAGCATCTCTGCAGTAATCACGTGGGTATTATCTGTAATGATTTTTCTGGAACTGGATTGGGGGAGAACTAAGAAACATAGAACGTAAAACCAGAATGGCAATTACCATTTATAGGTCATTATACCTTAGAGACTGTGTTGATAGGTTATACATACCACAGAAGGGAGGCGGAAGACTGATATCGAGAGATCACTGCGTGGAGATGGCAGAACTTCATATAAAATAGTGTGAGGGATAGCACAAAAAAAAATATTTCAGCTACCGGAGGAGAAAGTAGCTATTGATACCGCAAATAAATTCAAGAAAAGAAAGAAACAAGTGCGAAAAATAAACATCTGGGTGGGAAAGTTACATGGTCAGTATCTCAGACAAACGCATGATATGGCTGCCGGCGAATTATAGTTATGGTTGAAGAATGGAGAACCCGAGAATGAAACGGACGACCCAACGTGACTACGCAAAGCCAGTCACTACAAACGAATGTCATTAAGGCGAATGAGTTTGTAAACAGAACTGTAGAAATTGCAAAGTGCAGTGTTTAAGGAGAAAGATGAGCCCGTAGTGCACATAATAAGAACTTGTAATCTCTCGGCACAGAAAGAATATAAACGTTGACGCCATTGTGTAGTCAAAGCATTTCACTGGGACATATAACATCAAAGGAGCTTTGAAAGAAGTGGAAAAGTGTACCAACACCAGTTGCACTATGGGGCTTCATGTAAGTATATTCTGTTATCTTAACTTGTCTAGATGTTAAACAGAACCCAAAACTGGAATCTGTATCATTAGTCTTGTGACTTTCCGAAAAATACTTGAGAGTATACTCCCGAAATGATTGCTCTACAGTAAATTTATATTGTAAGTATACAAAAATATAACTAAAGCCTTGAATATGCTTATACAAACTAAGCTCATGTTATCCTCTCATTAGGTCAATATCGCTAATTCTCTATTAATTATAGCTTTCATTGCTAAAACGCCAAGCAATGGGGTGTATTTGCATGAAATAAATGAATATTGATTGGTTACTTAGGCATGAAGGCAAACATTTATAAGGAAAATGTTGTATGAGATTGTTTGACATTCTTACATTTGCATAGACCATTGGTAAGCTAAAATGCAATGAATTGTTTTTAAATAGGAAATTCAGATCCTTTCACGTACATGGATGTTAAAAGTATTCAATGCTAAGTGTGTGTGTGTGTGTGTGTGTGTGTGTGTGTGTGTGTGTGTGTGTGTGTGTGTGTGTGTGTATGTGTGTGTGTGTAAATGTATGTGTGAGTGCGTGTGTGGCTGCGTGCGCGTGTGTGTGCATGGATGTGTAAGTGCATGAAACTCTTAACGCAGGTAATATAATATTGTCTGCGATTGAGTATGTAAGCAAAATTGTAAATAGATGATTGTTCACTGGAAAGGCATTAGCGTCACAACCTCTATTTTCCTCCCAAATGCAGTAAACATTCAGTGTTTTCATACATAGTTTTGTTCACTAAATATTTTACACACACACAGATACGCACATATACATACATACATACATATATATATATATATATATATATATATATATATATATACGCACACACACACGGAGCGATCGGTAAGTAGTTGCCATTTTATAATTTTTATTTCGCGCATGTTGGACACCCTCCATGAGAAAAAAGCACCCTCACGCAATTCACTCTCCCAGAAATCTGGAAACGACA
>NC_142938.1:46250367-46252867 GCF_046866305.1 Octopus bimaculoides | reverse complement strand
TCGTTTAGAGCTAACCTGGGGCTACACAACAATGATAAAAAAATTCACAGTATCACATACCATACGCCACACACACACACACACACACACACACACACACACACACACACACACACACACACACACTCACTCACTCACACACACACACATACAGTTCACCACATTTTGCAACTTATAATCATCGGCTTGCGCGAACAAGTCCAAAAATGAAAAAATATGTACTCAACGAAAAGGTAGTTGGATGTTTTGCTGACATAAAAACAAGCACTAAGGCATATGCATACATGTATGCATGCATACATAATACATACATACATACATACTTACATATACACACACGCACATCAGGTTTCTACGTCATTATTTCATATTTCGAAGTTTTATAAGATTTTCTAATATTATTATATATGTAGGAAGATTTAGTCAATGATATTTGACTAAATAGATGAGAGCTTAGCCTGATAGGGAAGTGACTGTCTTCAAACATTTCAGAAAGATCCTCCACAGAACCTCCTTTGTCACAACCACAAAGCAAAGACAGATCTGCCGCCTTACTCTGCCAAAAATGTGATAATAATAGTAATAATAATAATAATAATAATAATAATTGATTGGAAGTGTTATCATGTACATTGTTTTGTCTTGGTATAAAAGATGGGCTACAGCAAACATTCTGCTTAATACCACAGATTTGCTTGTCAGTTGATTGACCTTAACCAGTTGAGCATATCCCTTGGTGGCTGACGATATGTGCACCTCTGATCACGAGCAGAAGTATTTGGGGAGCATCATAGCCATGTGTTGAGAGGAATTCTTTGGGGTTTCAATAATTCACCTTTGGAAACATGGGTGTTTTGCTCAACATCCTTAAACAAACCTTATTCAGGGACCTTTTGAGCGGGATGGGCTACTTGACCTGAGGAAAATTCTAACTGGGCCCCCACCTGCAAGGTCATGTGCTGTTTATCTTACTATGAGATCAAGAAGCAAATGAAGAAGAAGAAGAAGAAGAAGAAGAAGAAGAAGAAGAAGAAGAAGAAGAAGAAGAAGAAGAAGAAGAAGAAGAAGAAGGGAAGGAGGAGGGGGGAGGGGAAGGGGAGGGGAAGGGGAGGGGAAGGGGGAAGGGGAGGGGAAGGGAGGGGAGGAGCAGGAGGAGCAGGAGGAGCAGGAGGAGCAGGAGGAGCAGGAGCAGGAGCAGGAGGAGTAGGAGGAGGGGAGAAGCAGGAGGAGGTAGAGCAGCAGCAGCACCAACAGGTGGAGCAGGAGGAACAGGAGGAGCAGGAGGATGCTAATATTTTCTAATTTAGGAACCAAGCCTGAAATTTGGGAGAAGACCAGTCGATTATATCGACATTAGCACTTGACCGGTGCGAAAATGTCATTTCGATCCCTTTTCGACCAAACATTCCCAGACCGTGAAGAATCTTTCAAAGTAGAAGGATATTGAAAATAACTTCAAGATGTAATCGAGCACTTACGTAATATATGAAGTGGTCTGCAGTAAATGTAATGCATATTACATTGGGAGCACCATGAGGAAACTGCATCTCTGCATCGACGAACATGTCTGTGCAAACACTTCAGTTCACAAGTACCTGCTGAAGTGCCGCACCCAGAAGTTTCCTATATCCATTAGAACAACAGAACATAACACAGGAAACCTTTGAATCAAGGATGTATTACTAATTATTAAACTGAACCCAGCATTAAACAACGTATATGAGCAAAAAGAAAACTGCTTTATTCTCTTTCCCCTTTTCGATGCGTCCCAATAAAGAGGTTTTAACTCTGAAATATAGAAGTATAAAGTTGTTCTATTTTTCACTTTTGCATTGCATTTTGCAACAAGTTTTAATCTGATGAATAGGTTGATGGATGGATGGATGGATGGATGGACAGACAGTCAGATAGATAGATAGATAGATAGATAGATAGATAGATAGATAGATAGTAGACAGATGAACAGACAGACAGGCAGACAGACAGTCAGACAGACAGACAGACAGACAGATTGACAGACAAAGAGCAACTCAACAAGCACTTTTGAAAATCGTTGAAGTGCGAGGAAAATTGTAAGATCAGCGCCAGTTTGTTCCTGCCCGATGTCTTTTCTACACTTTCTTTTCTTGATAACATTGACTATGACTCCTATTTAAATTTGCTTTATATCCATATTGATTACTGGTAACGATTGGTTATTCATTATACTATATTTCTAATTTTAATTTCCTGTACCTCTTTCATTTCGGTAGTACATAAAAAATAAACAAAAACCCTTTCTAGACCACTAGAGGTTCACAAATAACGTCTTCAATACAGGGAATTTGCCGTTCTTTAGCATGAAATTGATCGATGGCTTAGATCATCAGACAAAATTACCTTGCGATATATACATATACCACAAGAAAAAGAATAAAGAAAGTGTAATTGATATTTATATTTTATATAATGCAAGCGCATTTCAGAAAGCCGGCTACCCGTATATTATAGGAGCCTGAAG
>NC_142938.1:46242867-46245367 GCF_046866305.1 Octopus bimaculoides | reverse complement strand
CGTTCCTTTCAAGCACTGCTATAAACAGCAGAAGTGAATTAGAACATTAAAGTTTAGTGCACATGCACAGAAGAATTCAAGGTCAATTTTTGCCATGCGGCTTCACTCTGCGTGCTTTAGCTTCGTTACAATACAACAGTCCGGATACTTATTGATCAGACCTCACATGTATATATACACACAAATCATACAAAACCGAATTTAATATATACAATATAGCAAAGTAAATAGAATACATTAAACAAATGATTTAAAGTGTGGAAATGAAATATGTTATTCATTTATAAAACCTGAGGTAAACAATATTTTTCGTAACAATTCTCTTTTATTTCTTACACGCATGAACGTTAATGACGTGCGTACATATAGACATAGTCCTAGCTCTTTCACACACACACCCCCAACAAATTGTCGTCTGTGTGTGGTGGCAGAGGGCTAATAGCGTCCGAACGTGTGTGCGTTCGTACGTGTGCACTTGCTCGTAGCGTTTGAATTTCTCACTTCCTCTCTCTTCCCCCTCACTCTCTCAGTCACACACATTTTTACTATCTCCTTTCCACAGCGTGACAAATTGTTTACACCTCGGGGATTTACCGTTGGCACACACACACACACACACACACATATACATACGCGCGCGTGCGCTCAGGTATACACATACACATATATTGGTTTTGAATTTTGGCACAAGGCCAGCAAGTTCGAGGACGGGGTAAGTCGATTACATCGAGCCCCAAGTGCTCAACTGGTACTTATTTTATCGACCCCAAACATGGATGGAAGGACATAAACGTATATATTAATATCTATGTTAATATATAGTATTTTCAACTTTTGGTACAAGGTTAGCATTTTCGGAGTGGTATCAATTCAATTAGACATATTTCTAGATTTCTGGTACTTATTTTATCGACCCCGAAAGGACGCATGGTAACCTCATCCTCGGCAAAATTTGAACTTAGAAAATAAAAGCAGACGAAATGCCACAAAGTATTCTGTCCGGCTTGCTAACGTTTCTGCCAGCTCGCTGCCTTATGATGTATTAGTATATTGGGTTGGCAACTAAGTTCCCCCTGTTTGTTTAAATTTTGGAATTTATTGCGTTTTTAAGTTTTGGAATCTTTTTTTTTTTTTTTTTTTTCGAGAATTCTATTTTTGACTCATTTTGGAAACTTTTTATTTTTCTAGTTAATTTTAGTTAATTTTTGTTTATTTTCAGATCATTAAAATGGAATGTCAAGTTGAGAAAAACGAGCATTTTCGACACCTTCTTCTTGCTTTTAATCAAGGTTTTAAGGCCGCAAAAGTTACTCGCGACATTTGTGCTGTGTATGGAGAGGGTGTCATAGCTGAAAGAACCGCTCGTGATTGGTACGCCAAGTTCAAAAATGGAAACTTTGACCTCAAAACGTACCTCGTTCTGGCCGTCCAGTTGAGTTCGATGAAGGGCGATTAAACCAACTTTTGCACGAAAATTCTCGTCAAACGACAAGGGAACTGGCAGAGAAAATGGAATGCTCCCAAACTACTATAGAGAAGCATCTTCACTCGATGGGAAAGTTTCAGAAGTATGGAGCATGGGTTCCGCATGCTTTAAGTGACAACTACAAAACTCAACGAGCCACGATCTCCGCTAGTTTGCTTGCTCGTCACTGCTCAACCCATGGACACAAGCAACGATTTCTTTACCGAATCGTTACTGGCGACGAAAAATTGTGTTTGTACATCAATATGAAGCAGCGTAAGGAATGACTTAGCTCCGTTATACAAGCGACACCGCGCGTGAAGCAAGATCTTCATCCGCGTAAAACGATGTTGTGCGTATGGTGGGACTGGGAAGGGATTGTCCATTACGAACTGCTTGAACGAAACCAAATGGTCAACGCGGAGCTCTATGTTCAACAGATTGAACGACTCAACACGGCTATTCAAGAGAAAAGACCTAATCGACAGCATGGAGTTCTTCTGCTGCACGACAACGGCCGCCCTCATATCGCCAATATGACCAAGGAAGCCATTCAAACGCATAGCTGGGAAGTGCTGCCATACCCGCCGTACTCTCCTGATTTGGCACCAACGGATTTCCACCTCTTTCGATCTCTTTCAAATGCTATGCACTGAGTTTCGTTCAATACTGATGCAGAATTGACAGCTTGGTTGGATCAATTTTTCGAGTCGAAATCGGGTGATTTCTACCAACGAGGTATTGAAAATCTTGTTGAACATTGGGAAGAAATTGTAAACAAGGCTGAATACATTATTGATTAATTAGTTGTTATCTTTTATTAAACCTTTTAACAATTTAGATTTTAAAAAACGGTGGGAACTTAGTTGCCAACCCAGTATATTAACATAAGGCAGCGAGCTGGCAGAATCGTTAGCCCGTCAGGCAAAATGATTAGCGGCATTTTGTCCGTCTTTACGTTCTGAGTTCAAATTCCGCCGAGGTCGATTTTTAACTTTCATCCTATCGGGATCGATGAAATAAGTACCAGCTGAG
>NC_142938.1:46232867-46235367 GCF_046866305.1 Octopus bimaculoides | reverse complement strand
CGCAAAGTTGTAGAAAGTGTATGGAGAGGAGTATATGAGCTGCACACAAGTGTACGAGTGATCCAGACGATTCTAAGACGGCCGAAAAAATGTCGATATTGACGAACGTTTTAGGTGACCCACAACCAACAGATGTGCGTGCAGGTGTGAGGAGAAATTGTCGAATCACCATTTGTGAGTTATCAAAGGATGTGCCGATTAGTTACGGTTCAGTTCAGTCCATTATCACTGGCTATTTGAATATGAGACGCGTGTCTGCCAAGTTTGTGCCAAAACTGCTTTCAGCTGACCAAAAAAACACTCGGGCTTCTGTTGCACAAGATCTCCTTCATTGTGTCGAGAACGATGAAAACTTGGCGTAGGCCTCTGAGCAGGTATCGCCAAGCTTTTGCAAAATTAGATGCAGATTCTCTGCTCAACTTTCTCCGTCATGGTCAATGCACCGATCACACGCTACATGCCTTCCTTCCGAGCACTGGTGAAAACAGCGGGAGTGAACTAGAACGTTAAAATGTAGTGCGCATGCACAACAGAGTTGAAGGTCAAACTCTGCCAAGCAGCTTCACTCTGCGTGCTTTAGCTTCGTTACTGTGGCAACAGTCCAGATACTTATTAATCAGACCGCGTATATATATATATATATATACACATACACACACACACACACACACACACACACACACACATGCACACACACACACACACCCACACACACACATATATATATATATATAGAGAGAGAGAGATATAATGATATTGATATATATAATACATAATGATATATAATGATATATATATTTATTTATATGCCTGGATATACACACACGTATGCGCATGCGTCTGCATGTATATGCATACTTCTACTTATATATATATATATATACATACATAAATATATATATAAGCCTGGATATAGATAGCTAGATAAAGATATATATAACGTATATATGTATATATACGTATATAATACATACACAAACGTATGGATGGATGGATGGATGGATGGATGGATGGATGGATGGATGGATGGATGTGTGTATGTATGTATGTATGTAAGAATGTATGTATGTATGTATGTATGTATGTATGTATGTATGTATGTATGTATGTATGAGTTTGATTCCGCTACCTGACGTTGGTTTGCCTGGGATTGCAGACAGTAGAATATCTCAGTACTTCTTGAAAACATACACGATTTCCGTTTTGATTACTCTTTCTTTGACACTACTGAAATGACGTGAGCCATTAAAGTAAGCCGTTGTGATATGTGATCCTTTATTTTGATGGAGATGATAAGAACTTCGATGTTATGTCGTGGGAACCGGTTAGGGATTTGCTATAGCTCTAACAACAAAGTTCGCCACTGTTCCTTCAAGAATCTTCCATATATTCATCAATGAATATTTTTGTCGTCTTCTCCCCACTGACGAGATTTTTAATGCTTTCAATCTATCCCAGTAGGTTAGCTGTGGAACTGGGGCGATCTTCCATGTGAAGCTTCGTTTTGATTGTTTCTCGTTATGCTGATTATTTTATACTGTTTGGCCACGATTGTTGTGAGCAGTAATCCAGACGGCTGAGAACAAATGCTGGTTTCTTGCTCTCTTATACGGAATTATTTCAGGATCCATCCCATCAGTTGTGGTCTGAAATTTTACATTCAAATTATTTATTAAATGTTATAATGTGAATATTTAATATTTAGTACACATGCCCTTTGCATTTTTCAATGCAACCCCCTTATTAGACATGTTACTGATCAGAAGACGAATATTTTCTTGAGAAATTTCTAGCCAAGTTTCATGCAGTAATTTCAAAAGATCTGGCTTTGAAAATGCTTTCTTGTTCTTTTTATGAATTGTCCTGTCCATTATGCCCTAGAGCTGTTCAATAGAGTTCATATCTGGTGACTGGCTTGGCCATGGAAGCTTTTTAATGCCCTTCTCATTCAACAAATCTTGGGTCACTTTAGCCGTGTGACAAGGAGCTCCATTTTCCACAAATAAAGAGTCTTCTTTAATTATTTCACCACAGGAGAAGATTTGAAGGAGTCGTTTCTGCAATATGGACATATATTTATCTGAGTTTATGTTTCCGTCACACTCCACCAGATCTGATTGACCATTGCTCCAAATTGCTCCCCAGAGCATCACAGAAAAGCTGTCATGTTTCATTTTTGGCTGCAATCTTTTCACGTCAGATTCTTAATCACAGTGTTTCCAGACCCACATTCGGCCACTGTCAAAAAATACAATAAATCTAGTCTCACTGTAGAATATAACGGTGTCCAAAAATGTTAGTAGCCTCTCCACCATCTCACTGGCCCAATCTTTTCTCCGCTTGATATTGGCTGGTCAAAGAAGTGGCTTCCTTCTTGGTGCTCTGCTATAGTAACCAAGTGTGCGGAGATACCTGACAGTGTTGTGAGACTGACATCAACGTGTTCTGCTATGTCAGATGCCTTGCAACGAGGATTAACTTTGTTAAGAGAAATGTCCTG
>NC_142938.1:46222867-46225367 GCF_046866305.1 Octopus bimaculoides | reverse complement strand
ATGAATGCAATAAAGGTAATTAAAGAGAAATTGATACAGGATGATTCAAAATTTCTGTAGGTGACCATATATTAAATAATGAAGAAAGTTTCTCTAGTTTTAATTATTTTTTAATGTTTGCATCGACTTCTGATATCCAAATGCTGTGTATTAGACATCTTTTGATTTGTGTCACTGTTAGTTAAAATAACAACCACATCAACTGCACACTTCTTACGTTAATGCTACCATAGCAAATCATCATTATCGGCTGCCAGCTATATATGCCTTATGCTGGAGCCTCGTTTTCGTTTCTTAATCCGGGCATCTAAAATCTCCCGCTGCTCTGAGTGCTGGCTTACTGTACTAGCGTATGGTTGCAGATACGCCACAATGCGACGGGTCACGACCACAGAAAAACGGGTTTCTACCAGCACAGAAGGATAAGTACGATACATTTCAATGGATTGATGAGAAGAGGGCCCGACTGAGCTCTTTAAATAGTAAGCCTTCCTTTCAGGAGTCAATTTATTAAGTAAGTCAAATTTTGCAGAAAGGAAGCCGAAGGAAACTACTCAAACAAACAGTCAAGAACAACCTATATACGTGAAGTGGGCATGAAGTCTTCATTAAATGAAGCATTTCTCTGCCATTGGAAATTGCTATCTACAATAATTTGAACCAGAAAATCCCTCAAAGAAAATTTGTCTCCGTTCCCGGAAAACGAAAGAAAAGACAAAAATAGGAAAATGAAAAGCAGTTTTGATCTTTTTTTACAACTGTGAGAGGATTATGATGTCAAAAAGGAAGAAAATTTGTGAACATTTTTGTGCTTGGTGACCCTTAGGTCGTGTAAAAATAGTCCGAAATCTGGACATTGATGTATATATATCTATTTACTGTTTTATTTATATGTATATATATATATACATATAGGTATGTAAACCTGTATACGGCAGCATCAATGGATAAATAGCAGTCTGAGTGTAAATGACTAAATTATTTCAATGACAACCTCTTAGTTAAAGAAGAGTTTGTCAAACACATCCGTAGTGAAATATTTCTAACAAACTAAAACCCTCCTGAAAAGGTGTGTGAATGTTGTTGCGATTGTAAATTATAAAAGAAAAAAAAAATGTAAAATTTAAATATATATATACGTATATATATTTATTAAAAAAAAAAAGAAAAAATTTAAAACAAAAAAAAAATACATATATACGAAAAAAAAAGCAACAATTGATGTATGTTGTATACCCACCCCACCGAGACAAAAAAAAACTGTACGTAATCTGTATGAATGAGTTTTCCCTAAATTTATGTTTGTTTTAATGTTATATAAGAGAAGCTGGGGAGATTTTAAAGGATATAAAAAAAAAAAGAGAAAGTGAAAAAATACAATTTTGGGTGGAAAAAGGAAAGGAAAAACCTAACGTTATGTAAAATTATTAATTTTGCTTTCGCTGTGGATGTAAGAAATATGTGTTAAAACGTTACTGTTTATCGAAGGAGATTGGCGAGAAAATATTAGTAGTTTCGATATAAAATATATACTGCATCATTGAACATATTTTAGCTGATGGTAAAGAGTAGTAACTCTCATAAATATTAATCATTGTAAATAATAATAATAATAATAATAATAACAATAACAATAATACACACACACATTGTGAAGAGAAAATATAAAGACATCACCATAACCACTACCACCACAATTAGTAAATTGTTTTAATTATTGATGCCGTTGTTGTTGTGTATCTGTTATTTTCACTGAACGGCTTTAGTTTATTTTATTAATTTATTACTTTTACTTTTCCTATTTTTCTAATCGACGTTATTGTTGTTGTCATCGACGGCAGTGACAGCAGTAGTGACAGTTTAAGACGATATACACACACATATTTCATACATTTTGTATATATATACATATATATATATACATATATATATATATATCATATATATATATATATATATATATATATATATATATATATACACAGAGAAGTAGAGTGACAGTGTGACACTGAAAAGAAGAAGACAGCAGTAAGCGTGATGCGGTTGCTGGAGAGAGAGAAAAACACAGATACAGAGAGACGGAAAGACAGAGGAAAAGAGAGAGATAGAAAAAGACAGTACAGAAATCAATACTTGATTTTCTATGCTTGCTTTAGCTACTAGTGTTCTAAACCCAGTCCCATCAAGCTAGCTTTATAAGATAGCTAGTAGTGCAACGACTTTCTGCAAAGGAATTTTCTAGTACTTTTCGTGCAGAAGGTTTTTTTCAACGCACTCACCTCTCTTCTCTTCATTCCACCCACTTCCTCAACTCATTACCCCTTATAAACAATATTTTTAATTATAAAATTATTTTTATTAGTTGTGTTATTATTCATTTGTTGCTAAATTTGTTGATTTTCTTATGTATAAAATAAAATCGTTGAGTAAATTATAGAAATATCTAGATATTTATGGGTTGATGTTACATATCTTAATCTCAATAATAAAGAGAATCCAG
>NC_142938.1:46215367-46217867 GCF_046866305.1 Octopus bimaculoides | reverse complement strand
CGGTATAGGAAGAGATACTTGTTCATTGAAGGAGAAATAGACTCAAGTAATGTTTCTGTGAATGTTGCGTATATCCAATATCGTATTGAATAGGGACATATAAATTATATTCTCATCTTATCTAGCTTCTTGATAACTTGACACCTTATTATGAAAAGCAGTTTCATTCACAAGATATATTTGAAATGCAAAGAAAATGTTCTTAACTAAGTTATGAGTAATATTTCTAAGGTCAATAAAATTTTCTTATATAAAAAAAGATGTCATTAGGATTACCGCAAAGGTAACAATACCCATTACTGATTCTTAAAGTAACATCAAAAAAAATTTTAATTAGTTTCAAATTAGGTCTAATCCCCAAAAGAAAATGTGTAGACTTTTTTTCTAATCCCATGTATTTTGTGGTTTAAATTCATTTAACACAGAAAGACCGTTATCGCTGTATATGCCTCACACAAGGAAGATATGTAGCTCAATCAATTCTATTGCTTCAGCCAATGCTGGTGTTCAAAATGTCTCATTTTTTTTTATCCAAAGCGGCTTCAAAAATTAAATAGCAGCTTTTAGCATAGAATCTGTTTTAGAATGAACAATGTTGATGAGAGATCTAGCATAATCCATATTCTTATTAATAGAGCTATAGTAGTTCTTTATGTCACTTTTGCGTACGTTGCCCAAGATTTGGCATTTTCCTTTAATTTATGTTAGAATTATGTCTAGGATTCTTTTCATAATTTTCCCAGTTTCTGATTTCATTAGGTTAATCAATTTATTAAAATGGTTGACATAGAAATCAGTTTTATGGGCTTTCGTGTAGTAAGATTATTTTTGGCAGCAGGTTTTCAGGTCTGTCTTTTATAGATGTACACGGAACAATGTTTTTACTAGGAGATATTGATAGCCATTAGAGTATTTTAAAAGGACATTTTATAGAATAAGGTTACATTTTTCCGGATGCGTGGTTATTGTAATCATCACTCTACTCCTGAACTTCAAAGATCCCTAATCTTCGTCACCAAACCCGTTTGGAAATGATTCACACTCGTGTGTGTCCGTCCACACGCTTGTGTTTGTGTCCGAGAATGTATGTGCGCGCGCGCGTGTATGTGTGTGTGTCTGTGTTTGTGTATCTGTGAGTCTGTGTGTGCGCGCGTCTGTATCGAGTGATACCTGGTCTATATTTATGCAATTTGATATGAGGATCATTCCCCTCTCTTTCTTATAATAAACAAAGCCATTCCATTTGTCACATTCATATCCGCTCCTATTTCGTGATCCCTATATTGTCTCTGGTGAGAACTCTGATGAGAATTTGTACCCATTGGTTTCCAAAACATACACAACTGTCGAACAACATATATATGTGTGTATGTATATATATATATATATATATATATATATATATATATATATATATATATATATATATATATATATATATATTTATATATATATATATGTACACACACTAGTGTGAGCGCACCCACACACATTCACATACATATATATATTAAAATATATATATATATTTATATATATATACGTATGAAGCATGTAACATATAGTATATATAACAATGTATGTTGTATATATGCGTATTTGTATAAAGGAATGTAAATTCTGCATCGAGTTTTCCCCACCCCCATCTTACGTCAAAACGTTAACATAGCCATTCGAATAAAATAAGTTCCAGACTGAAGTAAATCTCCTGGTCGATATGATCGATTAAAACCATTGAAGGCTAAGTCACAACATGGCTGCAGTCAAATGTCTCAAACCAGTAAAGAATAATGTATACGTGTATACATATTTTTGAGTGAATGTTTGTGTGTGTATATGTGTGATTTATTTATGCGTGTGTAAGTGTATTATGTATATATATATGATATACATTTGCACAAATGTGTGAGTGTGTGTGTATGCATTTATGTATGTATGTACGTATGTATGTATGTATGTATGTATGTATGTATGTATGCACGCATGCAGTGAATTGGCTAAGTCATTCAAGCGTCGAATAGAATGCTTGCGATGTCACTTCACGTTCTCAGTTGAAATATTGAGATCTACATTGCTTTTCATTGTTTCCACGTCTAAATAAAGTGGAGCGCGATGGTAGTTAAATAGAAATGTAAAAAGTCACAAAGCCAGAACTGATGCCGAAATAGTATCACTGCTGGCTTTTTTTAGTTCTGATTTCAAATCCCGCTCAGATTGTCATTTTTCTCGAACAAAAAGAAGGCTTCAAGGTGGGCCAAGACTGACAGCAATATTGGTTTCCCACTCTATCGCTTCAACAGTTGTACCATGGATACAGAAGTTTTGCAATTTCATACCGTGGGAAGCGAACTTGCGATTTTTTCCACTCTAATCAAATTCACTAACGAATAGTCACTGGGGTCCAGAAGCCTTGGGAAAGAGGAGACACGGCAAATAAAGAGGGTTTTAATATACTAAATAAAAATGTGTGTAATATACGTTAGATATGTATTTTTATGTA
>NC_142938.1:46197867-46212867 GCF_046866305.1 Octopus bimaculoides | reverse complement strand
CCATACGCAGGAAAATTAGGAAAATAGGGGGTGAGGAAGAGTTGCGATGCTCAACCCTGTCAAGTAGTTGGGCACCAAGATAGAATTTGAAAAAGGGTATTTAGAAAGATGTGTTCAAAGTTCTGTTACAACCGACTCCTTCAATCTGGAATAAAAAGTGGGCCGGTCAGTTTACCTGATGTATAATAATGATATACTAAAATTACAAAAACCTAAGACAGTTTTAACTGCCTTCCCTAGAAAAGTTTGTAAACTACTGGCATGCACCTCGTAGTGCGTGTATATTTGTGTCTGCGTTTGGTACATGCAGGCACATTGCATATGCACTGAATTAAGCCTATAGACTAATAAACACAAAATTACGACTGAACAATACGGAGTATATATATTGTATTTACGGATCGAGGTTCATGCCATTGCGAGGCTCAGACGTGAAACTCAAGTGGTGTGCCACTGACATCCTCTGTACATACACTACAAACTCCATAATGTATAGTAAACATTACTTTCCTCTTCAGATAGTAACCAAGAATATTTTTGAATATGTTTATGAGCACTTATGTGTTGTGTGCGTGCGCGCGCGCATTTGTATACGTATATATATGCTATAGATACATGCATATGTATGTATGTATGTATGTATGTATGTATGTATGTATGCATGCATGCATGTCAATCACTGAACTAAAAGCGTAACCTGATGAAGCATTTTATGTTATAGGGATATCATTACTCACTGATGATAGTTTTGGACAGAAACATTTTAGAAGAAATTTGCTCATATACTGCGCCTTTTTCATGCTCAAGTTTTTCCTGGTATTGTTCAAGATATCGATTGCACATGTAGTAAAAATGTCGTGTCGTAATTTCGTTTTCTGTTGTGTGTTCGAATTTTAAGGGTTTGCATTGGGTAGAGTTCTAAATTTAGATGGGTTTTATATGCGTTTCTAGGTTTTATATGCGTTTCTCTTACTGGGCTTAAGAGGATACTGTCAACACAACTTGAGTTCCTCTTACAAGGAATCACTTAAAGCAGTGAAATTATTTTCGAAGGTTTCCAATGGGAGATTGATTTCCGCTTTTTACTTTTCTTCTTTTTATTTTCAACAGAACGCTGTTATAGGCTCTGTATAAGACAAGCTATATGTCATCTACCTTTGTGGCCTCTCCCAAAATGTATAAAATGCTGTCCAAAGTCATGTGGAAGCTGTGTTAAGCTCTCTCCACCTCTTCAAAAGCAATGCTAGTCTGGATTTTGGTGTTTTTTGCACTCCATAAAGTTAATTATTTTTTATCTCACCAAATCTTAAATAATTTCATGAGATGAAAACGTATGCGAGATGAGTCAATAGTTTACAGCAAACAACATTTTATCTTTTTGAAAATGTGGATGGCAGTCTAGAATGAGAAATATTCGAGTATACAGCTCATGTCACACAGCCTTATCCATAAACTATCAAACTATAGTGTGCTCTCGTCCAAAACTCCAATTCATGTCAAAGTGCATATGTTAGAGGTTGTCTTTAATGATACAGCGTTAGTCTCAACTTTACTGAAGTCACTAGAGATTGTTTTTGTAGAACGTCTTCTATTTCTTTGTTATGATTGTAGAGAATGCTCTTTTCCTCAATCGTTTGATCAATAAGTAAAATAACAGCCTTATACATTTTGTAAATGTGTACAACACTATAGGTTCTGCTTAAATTTCTCAAAGACTCAGTCCCAAGTTCCTTTGAGTGCTGATAGAAAGATATTTTTTCGATTTCAGAGTTATTTCTATCGTTTTCGACAGCTACTGGTACTATTTTAGTTGATTAATTGTCTTTATTTAATCTCTGGATTTTCTAAATGGGGCCTTTTATTCTCCTAGATCTTCTATTTTATTTTACGAATTATGTTGAAGTGTGGTTTGAGCATATATTGGGGGAATATTTCTTCAACCGTCTGCCATTTCTCTTTGATTTCAGAAGAAGTATGAATGAAAAACCAGTGATGTTAGTTAATCTACAATTACTCTGTAGTCTGCTTTGTCGGACAGGTATGCTGAAGTTAGTGATCCTGGTTTATTCTTGGAATATTAGAAACAAAAATTATAGATTACCATGTGGAAGACCGAGAGAAGAGTTTTATCAGCTGAGATTTTATGAGCAGCACTGGAGTGTTTACTGTACACTAGCCAAAAAAAAAAAAACTTGTGTTGTGTCTTCTCGGCTCAAGTACGAATTGCGACACAAAGGAAACTCATTCATAAAGTTAAACTGTCACTGAAATTAGTTGGTTTCAAAATATATGTGGGTTAATTCCATCCAGATTGAAGTATCCAATCATTAATCTACTTGCAAACTTACCTTTTCTTAATGAAAGATTTGGATATGTTGATGCATACATGGAAGCATATCAAGAGACACTGGAGGTGGCCTGTTGAGCCCAGTTGTAGTTAGGTCATGAAATTTGATTGCATACAGACACAGATTCACAATGACCATTGAAAAGCAACAAATGATTTGCATCTTCAGCACTAAAATTATGTGGGGAAACAGCGGTTTCTCCTTTTGTTCGAAATGGACATCTTATGCGAGCAGTTGTATAATCTTTAACTTTGGTATCATATTTTGGTATTGAGTCTCCTCATCGGCAAAACTATTATTCTTATTCTTAGACTTTCTTTAAAATAACAACAAAAAATAGATAGATAGATAGATAGATAGATAGATAGATAGATAGATAGATAGACAGATACATATCTAGATAGATGTATAGGCGTGTGTTTGTGTGTAAAACTATATAGGAAAAATATATAGGTATATATGTGTGTATGTGTATATAAACATGTAAGTGTATATATATATGTACATATATGTATGCATATATATATATATACATATACATGTATATATATATGTATCTATATATATGTATATAAGTATATATATATATGTATATCAATATATAGATAAGTGTATATATATATATGTATATATATATGTATGTATATATATTGATACAGATATGTGCATGTGTGTATTTTTATACTTATATATATACATGTACATGTACATATGTATACACATGTATATATATATATATAGGTATGTATATATATGCATGCATATATATGTGTGTATGTATATATGTATGTATGCATGTATGTATATATATATATATGTATATATATATATATATATATATATATATATATATATATATATATATATATATATATATATATTATTTTCCAACATATATTAAGAATGATAACTGTTCTCCAAGAGTTCTGAAGAATTCAGTAAAGAGCACCCAAATTTATATATATATATATATATATATATATATATATATATATATATATATATATATATATATATATACATGTATATATATATATACATATATATATATATATATATATATATATATATATATATATATATATATATATATATATATATATATATATATACGTATGTGTATATATCTATGGAGATATATGAAGTTTATAAATTTGGGTGCTCTTTACTGAATTCTTCAGAACTCTTGGAGAACAGTTATCATTCTTAATATATGTTGGAAAATAAGGTGAAAGATTAATAAAGTTTGGGTCAGAAATGACGAGACGCTGGTGATATTGGAGAGCACACGATTAATTTTTTGAAAACAAGACCGTTAATTTCCACTCAGTGTCAACTATGGTGGCAAGAGGAGTAACTCTTTCAATATGTCAGTTGATCAGGTGTTGCATACTAATGTACAGCATGTATAGACTGTGTTAATACTCCTTTTTGCTCAGCTTACCTGTTCTTGATTTGCTCAAATGCATGGTACCTACATTTCCTAATATGGAATCAGCAGGTATAGGTCTATCAACAAATTTGCAGTATTTTGAATAAGCAGTGCAGATGGTATCCATTAAGATTTTTGGCGAACCTTTTGTAAACAGTTTGTATCTTTCTAGCATACTGCAAATTTGTTAGAATATCGGCTCTGTGAACCCACAGTTTTGTCTGCAATTCTTCGTTACGTGTTTTCCTTAGGCTACGGCTAGCCAAAATATTCATCATATATAATAGAAATACTAAATATCAAAAGATAGCGAAGCAAGAGTGCCAATTCGTCTCTCAGTGCCAATTCCACTCTCTAAGCAACGTACACAATTGCACACAAAAAAGTGAACTAGTTTACATCATTGGATACAAACGAAGTCCCAGTTGGTATATCAGAGATACGTAACCGATATCTTATGCTTTATGTAATATACACGAATTACAATAAACCGACTGCTGTTGTTACGTAAGCCGGTTGGCCCTATTACACAGCACAATAGAGTCGACCCACTTCATCAGTATTATCAGCAAAAATACAACGCAATGAAAATTATATAAAGCATAAAATACTATCTACGTTTTCTGTGTCCAGTCTTTTTCTGTATGGTGGCTCATATTCTATACTGAAGCTATTATGGTTGTTCTCAAACAACGTCGTACATAGGAGTGGAGTGTGGAACATTTCTACTGAGCTCAAACCTTTTGGTAACATGATGCGCCATCCAGTGCACCTTTTAAACCACATACGTGTAACCATATACGTCTGTGTGTGTTTGTGTGTGTGTGTGTGTGTGTGTGTGTGTGTGTGTGTGTGTGTGTGTGTGTGTGTGTGTGTGAAGGAGAGAGAGAGTGAGAGAGAGAGAAATTCGAAGGTGAAAGAGGGAAATATGTTCTTAGTAACACTACTGATGGTTGAATAAGGGGGAGCTTTATATATTTACCAATAGTTCTACTTTTGTTTCTGAATCATATTATTGTGGCTATTTTGCAGCAGGATATGTTGCTATTAATGCATCTAAACAGGTGTGTTCGGGTGTGGTAGGTATATATTGTGCGTGTGTTCGTGCATGCACACATTTATATCTATGTTGTGAGAGGTAGAGAGTAAGACAGAGAAAGAGAATCTGTGTATGTGTCAATGAGAGTGCATTTCTTTGTACGTGTCTGTATTATACTTTAGTGTACATGTTAGACAGACAAACAGATAGACAGACATGCAGGCCTACAGACATGCAGGCAGTCAGGCATACAATGAGGCAGACAGACATGCAAGCAAGCAGACAGACAGGCAGGTAGATAGATAGATAAATAGATAGATAGATAGATAGATAGATAGATAGATAGATATATAGATAGATAGATAGATAGATAGATAGATAGATAGATGGATAGATGGATAGATAGATAGATAGATAGATAGATAGATAGATAGATAGATAGATAGATAGATAGATAGATAGATAGATAGATAGATAGGCAGACAGACATATACATTGCTTGATCAATGAATAAGCAGCCAGTTATATAGATAGCTAATGATAGAGGGGTGAATGTGTATGTGAAAGAGTGTGAACGAGAGAGAAGGTGGGTGGTTTCTTAAAAACTAAATAATCAATATACATAGCAGCAGACAGCAATACCAAGTTTTCAGTAAATGAGTGAACGAACAATTGATTGAATGAGTGAGTGAATGAAAGCTAGTTTCAACGTTAGTGAAATTTACAGTTGAGCAACTGTCTTATAAACTAGTCGTTATTAAATTGTGGGTCGCGATTCACCATAAGATCGAGGAACTTTCACGGAGAATAATAAAATTTGTTCGTTTTTTTTTTTATTAAAACTTTTTATGCTTATAAAATTATTTACTTAAACAATAGGCCCAAGAAAATTTGTCTATATAAAGGTGGAAAAATCAGAAGAACAAATTAACTGTTAAATGGACTAACGTTGTTCTGATATTGTTCAGTTTCCATACACTGAGAGTGTATCCTACACTGAGAGTACCGACTTCTAAGGCCTGCCATATATTGCAGAAATCTTTGTCCAATAATCAATAGTTATTTTGATTAGTAATACTCAATAATTGCTATATTTTTTATCCAGAATCATTTTGTAAGTTTAGTATAATTATTTTATAGTAGCATACTTGGTATTATGGCTCGGCACAGTTGTGTCATATTATGTTCAGTCGTGAATTTAAGAGAAGGTAGTGGATGTTTTCAATGACATACATACCCTGTACGTTTACAAACATGATTTTGATTTCTCTATCTGAAAGCAAATTATATATTGACAATGAACTGTGTCGCAATAGTTGACACTTTTTGAGATACTTCGATTTTATCAAGGCAGGGGTTTATTTTGTGAGATCAAGAAATAAGGATGCAATTCTTTTCTGTTTTCCAGTCTAAAATAACGTTAAATGAATTCAAAGTATATAAAGATAAAGTTTTAATGTTTTAATTTCGACTTCATTATGCATTTTAAGTACATATAAATTCATCGTAACTAATTTACGTCAGTTGTTAAGATGTTTTACAGTTATTTTCAAAACATTAGTTAAATTTTTTCATTAAATGAAATTGAAAAATTCTCCCCATTGCTAAATGGTTAGATAATAATGCTGAGATATAAATTATGACAGCACTTGGATGCAGCAAACACGACCTAATAAGGGACTGAAACACTCCCGTACAGAAATGCGAGAAATTACCACGAATGTTTCTACAATACGAATGGCTCCACAATATGAGCAACACGAATGGTTCCACAATATGAAGAGAATCGTTCAGAACATTTTACTTAATCTGTAAGGAATATTAGGTAAATGGAAGAATGAAGCCTACTAAATTACAAGGACACCCTGGTACAAGAGAAGCTTCCTATACAGATTTATTTATTTATTTATTGAAAACTTAGTTCAAAACTTCAAAAGTATTAAACCAAGACTTTTTTGAAAACACGAATCCTTAAGCTACAAAATCTGAGAAACTATATGCTATTAGCGATAAAACATTATGCTGATAAAAGAAGGCAAAATCCCATTGTCAAACGATAAGGAATGTGAAAGAATTGCAGAAATTAGCAATACCTAAATCGCACAATTCATTGAAAAATTGACGAAAATAATGAATGTGCTATTCAGCTGACCAACATGGCCGACGTTATAAATACAACCGAGCTATTATCAGATATTTGTATGGTGTCCGAGTTAAAAATTTTACTACACACGAAAGTGCGACAGCTGGATAGTTGTCAAAGGGATGAGCTTTGAGACGACTTCAAAAATAAAGTGTTGAGAGAGAGCTCAAACGCTTTGCCTTTGATAAACACAAATGAAGTGCTCTGAAAAAATACTTTTTGGAAACATGGAGTACAAAATGATGATTTGAAATGCTTTCATATACTAATGATTTTGTGAATTTGTTTCATTTTAACTTCGATTATAATCGAGTATTTGGAATGTACAAAAATGCCGCAAAGGTTTTTTTTTTATTATTATTATTTGACATAATCAAATGTAAATGAGATTGGAAACGTGTGAAATATCTTTCTTTGAATGTTCAAGAAGAATTTGTTTGGGCTCTCATATGCTTCAAGTCTCCAATTTTGTTCACATTTTCACAAACCTCAGCAGTGCCCTTTCAGGAATCGTCCGTATCCAGAGTAAATTCCATAGAAATCCTACCAAAATCATCTCCATGTGCCAACAAGGAAGATCCTGCAAGTTACCGTTAAGGTATGTTAGAAACGGTAGCCAAATTTCCTTAAAATCAGAACCTACCATCCCAACTGATCAACTTATAGTATGCCAGTTGGAACGCTTCTGGAACACAATCAGAGTGACTGGGTATGGGACTACACACCAACAGCTCTCTAACTACATACCTTGACTTTTCCTTTCCTTCAACTTCACTACCATTATTTGACTTCCTGCCCTTCTTTTGACTCGTCTGCTGAGACCCACTTTATTGAAAAATACTTTAATAAATCCACTGATTTCTCCGTCATCTTGCGTGCCAACAATATTGACATATTGACAACTCTGGAGTTTGTTATATACAATATATTATGTATTGCTTGTTGTGTATGGTGTAGGTCAAATATATTAGCGGTTTAATTTGGATCAACCATGATCCAAGCTGCTGTTATATTTATTGTTGTTTCTGCTGCTGCAGTTGTTGTTGTTGTTGTTGTTGCTGCTGCTACTGCTGCTGCTGTTATTGTTTAAGTCCATGCCAATCCTGACAGAGCTCAGTCACTTCAACTATAGCTATCCAATACTTTTTCTAGCATATATTTCGAATTATATACGCCAATGCGCCATTTTTGAAGACATAGTAATATAATTTGAGGGAAATCTGATAGCAATTTTCAACAGCCGACAGACCATGTTGAAGCTCTCACACTAATTCAAAATGAACTAGGGGATTTGATATGCTGTCAATCAACAGCCAATAATATAATAGCACCCTTTGCTTCTCCGAATATTTGCATTCACTTGTGTTACATCACAGGCAAAATATATCAGTTAATTCCTTTCATAGTTTCCTTTGAGTTACAACAATGTGGTAACAAAACAAAAACTATGTTTTGGAAGGCTGCTTTTCTTTTCGGTAGGGTCACTAAAATAACATTGCAAGCGAAAAATACCAACCGTCTGAAGCAACCATTCTCACAATGTTCCTCAACTCAGTTCCACTCTATAGTTATGGGAATAATATTCATTATTCTTGGGCAGTGTTACAACCTCCAATAGGCCACATCTAGCATTATAACGGTGAATTTTCCGTAGGTCTCGACGACAAGCGTTTAGTTTTTTCAACCAATTGAATTCGTACTTCTGAAATTAATGTTAAAACAGATGTTTGTGCTACAGATATGTATGTCCCTAAGGTAATTTTCAGGTGGAATCTTTCTGACACAAATTGGCAAACTGGATACTTTGATTTAGAGGTATAGTACAGAGAGAGATAGAGGGAGACGAGAGAGAGAAAATCTTGTCCAGTATTATTAGACTGGTGCTTTATATACTCTGAAAGAGTGAAATGCAAAGTTGATCTGAACTCAGACCTCAGAGAATTAATTAATGCTGTAAGGATTCTGCCAATTTTCCATTTTAACATTATAACAACATAACTTGAGAAACTTTTAAAGTGGTACCAAAGTATATTCATAACAATCCCAAGACTCATACCTAAATACGCCTATATTGAGAGCAAACCGGCAAAAAGCCTTTCGCCTACCTCTACATTGACTATGAATAGTAAAATTTTCTTTTTTGACCCAAACGGAGTTAAAAGAAAAATATAAGCTTCATTTGGTTGTCAGTTATTCGGGAATAAGAGTCACAGAAATAAGGCAAAACACCACATGCCATTGATCACACAGTGGGATTCCAATAGATCTGCTTTTTGTTAAAGACCCTCAAACCTCTTATTCAGCAGCCTTCCTCCAACAACTTCTCTCTAATGATAATAATAATGCAGATATCTTTAAATTACATGTTGCTGGTATTACTGTTGTTGCTGTCGTCCTAGAACAGCCACGATAGCCCTGGTCCAGCAGACCTGTAATCAGAGATGTCCAAACGTAGCTCCTAGTCCTTCAATCTCTTCCATCTTTCATTTTTTTAATTTCTTTTTCGTCAGGAGTTGTATACCACGGACTACATTATCCGATGTGTCTTTTTAGTAAATAAATGTGGTTGACGGGAAATTTTTTCTGCCATTACTCGACAGAATCTTTCTCTGTAGGATATGTGTGTGAGCACGCGCAGACACGTTCAAAAGAAATCAATCTTCACATAAATGATTAGTTACCTAAAATAATGTGGTAATTAATGATTAAACTGATAATACATCAATGAGCATATACTTTTATCTCATAAAAACCATTTGTGCAACATAAAATGATGGTGTACACTGATTACTCCAAATTAGTTGTATTGCTTGAAAGGTGCTTACTATAACGACTCCGGTAGGGTGAAAAGTAACATCGTCATGATCCGAGCTCAGAATATAAAGAGATGTAACTAAACACCAGAGGAAATAGGCTCGGTACTTCAATGATTCTTTAATTCACAGCCCTGTTATCAATGTATCAAAAATACATTCTGATAAGTCTCAGTCATAACAGAAGCACACAACATTGCTCCAAATTCTTTATTATTGGTTGTGAATACTAAATGTTGTATTTGGTGACACCGGTAAACATTTTTCATTAATAGCTTAGATTTGGCTCAGGTTTTATTGCAGTAAGCGAATGACTAGTTAGTCATTCTTCAGGGTCTCATGCCTATTTCTGGAATCTATATGATAAAACTAATTACGTGTACGTAATTTTACTTACAATCACGTTAGATTTTCTAATGATAATATCCAATGTTAGAGCCGTTAGATGGGCATAGAAAACCTCTTCCGGAATTTGGATACGATTTTTACATTCTAAGTTCTGAACATGCCGGTGTCAAGTTCATGTCATATGCTTCTAGATCGATAGAATATAATTTTAGAGTTGGGGTTGGCACAGACAGTAGAATATGAGCTTAAATGCCTTGCAGTATCTAAATATGCCCTTTTGTATTTCTAAGGTCAAATTCCACCAAGGCGGACAATTTTTTTTCATTTCTCAGCTACCACCATCATCACCATTCAATCTTCATCATTATCATCATCATCATCATCGTCGTCGTCGTCGTCGTCATCATCATCATCATCATCATCAGAATACAGAACTTCATTATCAAAATAACTACTAATGCATCAATAATCTGAGCAACGTCAGTTGTGTCAAATGTACTTCATGGTTAGGTGTCTTGTCGCTTTGTTACTGTTGCTGTTTCTCGATCAAAAAAGCGGGAGAAACTTGTTGGTTTTGTTTAGCCCAAGCCGCAACCATCTTGACTTAGTATGTTAAGTACTGCATGTTTACAATGCTTTCTTTCAGTTTTTAAGACAGTAAAATGAAATTTGAGGGAGAATTGGACGTTATTTTTTGGCATATCAAATAACCACGTTGAAGTCTCCATGCTAACACGTTATTGGGATAATATTTGCATTGTCGCTTAGCATGATGATCAGTCTTGATTGAGCAGATCAGTGGTTAGAGGCAATCCATCGATGACCACTCTGTCTTTTTTCTCTGAACAAGGAATCCACAATCTTAGTCATATTATTCGATACAATCTTTTCTAAGGTAGGTGGGCGTGCTTTGAGGAAGATTTGCCTGCTGTTTCTAACAGGTCCAATAACAAAATAGAAGTCACCTGCTTTGCTAGTGGTAGATTAATTTGTTGATACTATTGTTAAACAATACAAGTTATATGAAATAAAATGAGAAAATTAATGGCCCAAAATTTGCTCAGAACACAGCATTTTCACGTGCATTTCACAACACAAACGTACAGGGGAGCATGCAGAATCATGTTCAGAGAGATATACGCG
This sequence comes from Octopus bimaculoides, assembly GCF_046866305.1. Classification (NCBI taxonomy): domain Eukaryota; kingdom Metazoa; phylum Mollusca; class Cephalopoda; order Octopoda; family Octopodidae; genus Octopus; species Octopus bimaculoides. The sequence continues at coordinate 46,201,601 of NC_142938.1, read as the reverse complement.
CGCGTGCACATACATACACAGGTTGACATTTGAAATATTTTCTTACTCTTTTCTTCTTCTCTCTCTCTCTCTCTCTATCTCTCTCTCTCTCTCTCTCTCTCTCTCTCTCTCTCTCTCTCTCTCTCTTCCTCTCTTCCTCTCCCTCGATGTGGGTTGTGTAGATCTGTGTGGGAGGGGAGCGTGTGTGAATGTGTGAGTGCGCATATGCATATCATGTGTATAAAAAATCATATTAGATATTGTAAAAAAACAATTTGAGCAAGAAAATATGTGTAGTATGTATGGGTGAACACTTACATATACCTGTGTAAATGTGTGTGTATAATGTATATGCATATATATATATATAGACATACGATAGATGACTGTAATATATACAAATATACATATATATATAGAGAGAGAGAGAGACAGACAGACAGACAGAAGTAGGTATAGTAGAAAGATAGATAGATAGATAGATAGATAGATAGATAGATAGATAGACAGGTAGGTAGGTAGGTAGGTAGGTAGGTAGGTAGGTAGGTAGAATAGATACACACACATACCTATGTATGTATGTATGTATGCATGTATGTATGTATGTATGTATTTATGGTTAAAGAAGGATCGCTCAAATGCCAAATGGCTAATTGTGTGCGTGGGAGTGTTTGTAAGCACAAGAATAAAATAATTGTCTATGTGTTTGTGTGCAATTGGAAACTACTACTACTACTACTACTACTACTACTACCACTACTACTACTACTACTACTACAATCTACAATCAACACAGAGAAATTAACATAACAGATGCCGATATTGTCAGTAATTCAAAATGCTTAGCGGTATTTCGTCCGTCTTTACGTTCTGAATTCAAAATGCGCTGAGGTCGACTTTGCCTTTCATTCTTTCGGAATTGATGAAATAATGACCAGTTGATGACTGGGGTCGAGAAATCGACTTACCCTGAAATTCCTGGCCTTGTACCAAAGTTTGAAACCGACATTGCTAGTAATTCCTTTTGCCTTCTAACTAAACGGAAAGACTATAACGAGTTTTTTCTCAAATATCTGTTATATAATGTTTGTTAGATTACTAATGTTATTAATAAACTGACAACTTTCGCATTTCGGAAAAAATCACAGAGAGGTTATCAGTCGGTATAGGCAAGTCCATAATTCATCGACTGGCAAGGATATTTCTAAAGATCTGGAAGATCCTGCGCTTCTCAAATCCCTTCCCCGCACCACCACCACACACTACCATATTTCTGGACTACGTGGAGACTTTAGAGATTGCTGCAAAGAACGTTATTAGTTATTAGTTGAGTAACGAAGTCTTTGATTTTGCTTTGACCACTCCTTCACCTTGAAATTTACTCTGCTTATTTTCCATACAGTTGTTGTGGCCTCATATATGAGTGTGTATTTGTGTGTAAATGTACGTATGTATGCATATATAGATGCATATGAGTGTGTGAGCGCGCGTGTGTGAATCTATATACATAGATATGTATATAGATGAATATATACATAAATATGTATAGAGGTATGTATATATATGACATCAATATATATATATATATGGATGAACGTGATAGATAGATACATACATACATACATACATACATACATACATACATACATACATACATACATACATACATACATACATAGGAAACAAACAGAAGTAAACTCATAAGATATGGAATAATTTCATTCCTTGATTGCTTGTCGTGCGTTTAATATGTTCACCACTATTTCATTGATCGTCGATGTTCTTATTAGTATTGTTGCTGTTTAGTTAATAAATTCAAATGAATTATCATTCAGCAGAACTAGGATAAAAAACATTCCAGCCATGACTAACATGTACATTTTTTTCTGGCATTTGTATGTCTTCGACTGCGGTATATCCAATATGTCTCTTTTCTTTACAACACAGTAGTAATATGGGGCAAATTTAGCTACATTTTCTAACAGGTCCAGCTATCACCTAGTTACAGGTAATGCTATCTGTTGGAGTTTCAGCATTTTAGCTGCTATTTCTGAACTTCGGTATGTGGTGAAGCAACTGTTGCTGATCCCTTAATTATGTTTATAAATGTATAAGAACTTTTAAATAAGTTCCTCACCGATAATGGTGCTTACATACCGAAGGGCTTGGTAAAAATTATTAATTGTTAATTTATTAATAAATTAATAAATTGATAATCCTTTACCCTTTTAATTGTATATATATATATATATATATATATATATATATATATATATATATATATATATATATATATGTATGTATGTATGTATGTATGTATGTATATGCATATTTATATATATATGTGTGTGTACGTATGTATCTATATGCATATTTATATATATATATATATGCATGTACGTATGTATGTATATGCATATATATATATATATACATATATATGTACTATGTTGGTAAGTGTACACATGTATATATATATATATATATATATATATATATATTTAGGTACGGGTATCATAGGAGAGATGCGTCGAGTCAGGGAATGGTGGTGAATTTATACATAAAATATTACATTACTGCTATTATTGCTATTGCTTAGCTACAGCCAGCCCTGATCGAACAGGCCTGAGGTGGAAAGTATTTCAACTGTGACCATCCATTCTTTAAGTACATCCAATGTCACATTGTTTAATGTATTCTTCCAATAACGTAGTCGGGTATGATTTAAAGGTGATTTGGCTGCTTTCTCTAGTAAAGTAGAAGACCAGGTAGAGGCTCCCTCGTTGTCTTGTCTACGCGTGTGTGTGTGTGTGTGTGTGTGTGTGTGTGTGTGTGTGTGTGTGTGTGCGTGTGTGTGTGTGTGTGTGTGTGCGTGCGTGTACGTGCATGCTGTCGTTCATTTGTTGAGGATGAGAATGTCTACTCCATTTGTACAATATATTTGTCTCTTGTCATGGTACGTAAAAGAGAAATTGTGGAAGTGGTGAGATAGAAAAAAATGAGGTGGGAGAAGCCAGAAAATTTTCTAATTGATCTAAATCAATAAATTCATTCTATCTTCAGCACTCCTATCATGTAAATCTCTCGATGTTTCCGACTTTATTATCCGTTTCTTCTCACATACTAATTTTGCTCACACACTCTAATACTGACGCACTCCATCACATATAGACATTACGCAACACAATGCTAGAAAAATCCTGGTTTAATTTCTATGTGGTTCTTTCTTATTTCATTCATGATTTCTTTCATATTTTATACCTTCATTTTCATTCCTTGTACAGCAATTTTTCGTTTTCTTTTTAATGGCATTTATATTTTCACTTTGTTCATTTCTGTTTTCTCTCGTTTTACTCCTTTCTCTACATCTTTTCTCGATAATTCTCGACGATTCTCGCGCATGTACATTTTAACAATGAGATTTTTAAACAAAAAAAAACCGATGATGTCATATGTACGAAGCACTGGCATGAAACCAGATACTAATTTTACATCGTTTTGTATCTATTTATCTATCTATCTATATACATATATGTGTGTGTGTGTGTCTGTATTAAATCATAGTATATCATTATATACGTAGAAATAGATAGACAGACAAACAGACAGATAGAGAGTGAAATAGAGAGAAAGAGAGAGAGAGAGAAAGAGAAAATCGATCGAACAACATCTAACTATTTAATATTCAGAAGACATGATACATTTGAAATATAGCTGTTATACACTTCTACCTTTCTCTGTTTGTGTGTGTGTAA
>NC_142938.1:46170367-46187867 GCF_046866305.1 Octopus bimaculoides | reverse complement strand
GAGATCCCAGCAGAACATAAAAGCTTATTTTTCTTCTTTTTTTTTTTCTTCTCTTTACAAACAATATTTCACGACCGAACCTAACTGATCTCTTCTATATAGAAATCTCCAACTTCCGAATAAATGTGTATATAGTAATTCAATAAACTATACCATTTCTTCTGCTTTCAGTAACTCGTTTGCAGAAGCCAACTAAGAAAACTTTATGTTGTGTACTTCCTTTTCAATAAATATGCAAATAAGAATCAACATAAACAAGTGAATTAATGGACTGTATCAAATATTTTTATTTCTTTATTGCCCACAAGGGGCTAAACATAGAGGAGACAAACAAGGACAGACAAAGGGATATTCATACAGGATATTCTTATAGCGAATACGTAGAACTCTCCAAATTAGAATTAACTTTACTTTTGAATAATTACTGCTATAAATCACATACACATACATACATACATACATACGTACATACGTCCATGCGTACATACATACATACATACATACATACATACATACATACATACATACATACATACATATGAGGAGTTTAGTTGACTGACGATCTAAACGAATAGGTACGCTATGTAAGTGCTATAATTGGTCATCCGTTAGGTTCCAAGTTCACAACTGAGGCTGGAGTAGGGATCCGTAGTAGGCTTCCGAGTTAACAAGTATATATTAGAGGAAAAAGGACAACAAAACCAAGGCAGGGCAAGTATCTCAGATCATTTAGAGTATTTAATTAGAGAAAGGTGAATTAGAAGTAATTAATGTCTTACAGCTGTTTCTGAGATATCCCGGATGATGGGTCAGCATCTCCATACACTGAGTATTCCGTCATCAGAGACAAGGTATGTAGGAAAGTTCCAGACAGAGAATTCACAGTGTATAAAAGAATAAAACAGTAGATAGAAAAATAAAGACTGGAGAATAAAGTTAACAGATCATCTTATTCCAGAAGGTATAGAGGTTGGTCCGTACTTCCGTGAAGGTATAGGTCCTTAAGTATAATCCCAAGTAAATCCAGGCAAATCCAGGCAATACTGCCTCCGTACACTTCATCTCGTCACGAATTTTATGTACGTCATCAAGACGCCCGGCTTTACTCATGGAAGTCACAATGCTTACGTACAGAGTTAAAACAGTCTATATGTTTCACAGACCCGAGCTATTTTCGGGATCCGCTTTTGAGTCTCACATAGAACGGTCCAACATCCGTGACAGATGTCCTTGTGAAAAGTAATTGCTACAGATAACATTTTAGTTCCTCTTAATAAATCTTAAGTTTCATGCTTGCATAAAAACTTGTTATTCTTTCAATAGACCAGGTAACACTACGCCCGTTTGAGTACAGTAATGCTTAGATAAACAATTTTGAATTAAGTAAGAAATGCGCATGACATACTTCATTTATTGATTTTATTTTTTAATCGATTTAGCTGGCTGTTGTCAAGCGATCGATGTGTTGTTCTCAAATGAAAAGTATTTCTTAGGGTTATTGTTTAATATAAAATAAACTGGCTCATGTTATTGTCGTTGTTTTCAGCTTACAGTGCCTTGGATAGTCCTGAATCGATTGTGCTATAAAGTTTAGTCGTACATTTTTCTAGCTACCATGGATTATGTTTAACTTTACGTAGTTCGACGTATTACCCACATTATCACAAACTTTTATGGGGCTTATTTTATGACAGTGAAAGTAAGATCATAGTAGGTAGCTCTGAATCAGGTGTTAAAAAATGCCATCCATTACACTATGATGCAATCAGGTCCTCATTAACTTCAGATGATCCGGCGTGGAAAGTGATGAAGTCGGCAAGGTTATCTGAGAAGTTGACTCAAATTTGTATCATATATACTTATAAATGATATAACAGTAACATCAACACTGTGAATGCAGCGCTAAAATGTGCTTTCACAACAATTGTAGACAGCACTAACCTGGAAACGGCAAGCAATGTATTAAAAATGGAAAGAACCTACTGAATTATTTTGTAATACCCAGGAAGGCTAGGATAGTTACGGTTGTGATTTCCTCCATTCAAAGATCTTTGCTATCAACGTAGACTTATGATTAAACAAAAGCAACAACATGGTCTCTAAATAGGAAGTACACATGTCGTCATAGATACAGGATAGTTAAAATCGAAATACATTTGGTAACATATCTATTAAATCAGAGATAACATAGGCTTAAACAGTTGATAATGCAGTAAAAACCAATGATGAATCATCGTTACATCAAAATTTTATTCTTATGCCTACAAATGTTAGTATTGCTGACAATGCTGACATTACATTTGAGATAAATTTACACCTAAGTTAAGATTATTATTGACAAATTATTGGTGTCAATATTTACATCCTTGGTGACACTGCAGTTCTTAAATGACATCCTTTTTGACACCAATACAGGCACAACTGTTAGCAATAATTTTGACAGCGCGTTGATCATCACACTAACAGCGATTACACCCTTGTTGACACTACTGATGCTACGTTAATTTTCCAGTTCCCTAGGCATTATTTACCATAGTAAAATCATATATATATATATATATACAACCAGAAATCTAAGCTATTCGGCATGGATTTCAACACAGCACCCTGAATATGCTCATAATATTGCTTATATTATGAGTCTAAATAATTTGTTACTATGTATAAATCTGGGCCTTACTAGCTAATATGTAGCTGTTCCTATGGTACTCACGCTTGGTATTTCAAAAGGTGTTTAGTTATTTTCCCAAAACCGAATAGCACCACCGTCAAACTTACAGAATAGAACCAAAGTCAAACTTACAGCACCAACGTCAAACTCATCAACTGAGACCTGCTGCCTCAAGCGATCGAAATTGAGAAATTATTGGAATGATAATTCATGATATGATTGATAATCCATTGCGAGATTTTGATGCTTCTCCGGGTAAGGTAATTAACTCAGTTGTAGGTAATACGAGGCTCTTCGGAGAATAATAACCTGAGAACAACTTGCGTCTTACCCAAAGACGCAGGAAAGGTTGTGTGGTTATGAAGCTTGCTTTGCAACCTATGTGGCAGCCCATCGAATATGTGTGTATGTGTGTCTGTACGCCCGTATTTGTACTCCACCACCGTTTGGCAACCAGTATTACTTTGTTTACATCCTCATAATCTAGTAGTTGGGCAAAAGTGACCAATACAATAAGTACCAAACTTAAAACATAAGTACTGGGATCGCTTTGTTTGACTAAAACCCTTGAGGGAATGCCCCAGTATGGCCTCAGTTCAATGAATAAAACGAGTAAAAAAATAAAAGAATAGACTATTCGTTTTTCATTGCTATATTGCTAATTCGATTAATGCTAAAACATCTGAAGATCTGAAGAGAAGACTGATATTATAGATTGTTGCAATTTGCCTAAAAAAAACACGATTGACTTAATACAACGATGGACTTTTTTTAATGTTCATTTACCTACTCACATATCTGTGTTCTTTTACATCATTATACATTTCAGATCTTAAATGAATAATCTATCTGATCTAAGTACAAGATTCACAGTGCCATTTTTTTTATTAGTTATGTATTTGATATAGGCCTCTATATTTCCTTAAAAGCGAAACGATCGAGTTGATATATTAGACTACCAGCAAACCTGCATTTCAAGCTTCTTTTGTTTGTGTAGAGACATTTAAACATACAAATATACAGCTGCCCCTACTATCCAAGCGGTAGCTTGCCACTAAGAAGCAGGATCTAAACAATGATCCTTACAAAGTTCCATTTGTCTTTCGAGAAGTTTTCCTATTTTTCTAATCAAATATGGTAATTGTAATGATCCACCCATAGTTAAATTTGTTTGATTGATTTGACTGACTAAATATAAAATTGATTTGCTGATTCTCATTGATTGACTGGTTGTTTAGAATATATTAAGTGCATTTTCCCCATTTTCCATGAATGGTATGTTTGTTTTAAGAAATGAATAATTGATTGACAGATTGATGCATTAACTTAGTGATTTGTTTTATTGATCAAACTAACTCTCTAACTGACAGACTGACTGTCCACTGAACAAACTGACTGATTGGTTGATTGACAGACTAATATTCTGATTGACAGAGGGACTTATTTGTTGATTAACTGACATGTTGATTGCTTGACTGATTATTTAATTGACTCATTGGCTGATTGTCGGAATGAGATTTTCTGATTAACAGACTCATTGATTAATCAGAGGACGGACTAAATGATTGATTACTTCCTTGAGACAATTTATGATAATCCGACTGTTAGATTGACAGAGATATTATAATTGACTCTGAGAAATCGACTTATTAAATGGAAGTCTGGTTCATTTGACATGTATTTTTTCTAGAGGTACACGTCCTGAAATTTGGTAGAAAAAGCGGACTAGTCAATTACATCGACTCCAGTGCTCGACTGGTACTTATTTTATCTGCTCCTAAATGGCTGAAAATCAAATTCCACCTCGGTGGAATTTGAAAGAGCCCAAAGACGGGCGGACGAAATGCCACGAAGTATTTGTGCTAACGATCCTGCCAGTTCACGATATCACTGATATCACTTCGGTTCACGATATCACTGAGGGCGGAATGCCGAGGGAAGCGAAACTTGAGAAAATGTACTGTTCAGAAACGCCTGAAGACATTGATATTCCGTTCGTTAAAACTCTCACGTCTTGTTGGATGGAAATCAATTTACTTGGTGTAAGCTACGAATCCTAAGTCAGAATATGTTACAAACGTATATTGACCTAATTTATTTGTATGCTTTATTTATTTCTAATATATCAAATATCAACCTTCATTTTGAAAAATAAATATAAAAGATGAGTTGTACTTAAAATGAAATATTTTCTGTATGCTAAAATGCCTGTGTGTGTGTGTTTGTGTGTGTGTGTGAATACGTACATGTATATATATATATATATATATATATATATATATATATATATATATATATATTTACATGTACGTATATATATATATATATATATATATATATATGTATGTATATAAATATGTGTGTGTGTGTATATTTATATACTTACATATATGTTTGTATAAATACATGCACACACACACACACACACAACATACACACACGCACACAACACACACACACACACACACACACACACACACACACATATATATATATATATATATATATATATATATATATAGTTTTGATTTTACTCATCTCTTTTTAGCTCTCTCTCTCTCTCTCTCTCTCTCTCTCTTTCGGTTTCTCCCGTTCTCCCTCGAACTCTAACTTTCTCAACCGTGCTTTCTCTCTCTTTTCCTCTCTCTTTCTCTCTGTTTCTATCTATGTATTTATCTATCTATCTATCTATCTATCTCTCACACAATTATTATTCCTTTCTCCTTTTTTTTATATTTTGAGAATAACCAATAATTCTTCAAATTAGCAGTCATTCACTGGAAAACTTAAATCTCTGTACATAATTCATCGATTGAAATATTGCTCGTTTAATTCTTTCGTTTTATTTCTCTTCCCAAACCCCACCTTTTAAAAATTCTTTTGCTGTTTTACTTAGATGACATAGTAAAATAGAAAAGGGATTTATTACAGCAGAATTCTTATAACTGTTGTAACCGTTGTTGTTGTTGTTGTTAATGATGCTCCATATTCAATATTTGTCCCTCATGCCGTTAGTCTTGCTGCAGTATTAATACTTTTTCTCTCTTTTTCCTGCTGTTGTCAGTGACGCTGTTGTTATTTTTGTTAATGTTTTCTTTGAGGTTGACTGGATTGAGAGTATTATTTTCCTTCACTCAACTAATGCCGCCATTTTTTTTTTTTGTGTTTTTATTTCAACACATTTATTTAATGTCTATGAAGAGAGGTGGGTTTCTTAAATCGAGAGTAAAGGACGTATTGGAATTTGGGATTGTGTTTGATTACGTTTACATATGAGTGTGCGTATATACATGTGTTTTTCGATCACATATTTGGAAATCTTGTTCTTTATTATTTCCTTTTTTTCTTCAGTTTCCACTGATACATTTTTGTTTTCCTTTGGTTAGTTTCTTTTGTGTTTCCTTCTTAGCGTTTATCACTCAATTTCTTTCCATTTTTTTTTTTTTCATTTTTGTTAAGATAAATCAATTAAGACATAAAATGTCATTCGCCTTTCACTGGTTCACATTTTCTTTTCTCTTATTTTTTTTCTCTCATCTCTGATCCACTCCACCTCCCTCTCTTCCCCTCCTTTTCCTTTGTACCACTCTTTTATTCTACATGACTTGCCAGTATTTGTTTACCCGCTCTACTCCTCACATAATTCTCTTTCTAATCCGGCCTTTTTGTTTTGTTTTCTTTTTTAACTTCACTCCATTTTTCGTATTTTCTTAATTTTTTTTTATTGCATTCACTTCTTCCTCTTCTTTTTCTTCTTCCTCTTCATTTTCTTCTTCCTCCTCTACTTTTTCTTCTTCCACTTCTTCTTTCTCTTCTTTCTCTTCTTCTTTTTCTTCTTCACCACGTTTACTTTATTTTAATCCTTTCTTTTCATCGTTCTTATTCGTTTTCCATCTTCCTCCTTATTCTTGCTACTACTTATTCTTGTTATCTTCCACATTTACTGTAAGCACATGATATTAAAAGAACGCCGAAAATACTATGAGAAAAGTCATTGTTCTTGGTGGTGGTGTTGGTACAACCACTACTAAACACAACGGGATTGTCATGGCCGGGACGTTTTTAATAATAGAAGTGTGTTTGATCAAGGTTGATCCGAATGGGCTAAATAAACATAGTGTAAAATTTGACTATTTGAAATCACATAAAATCTTATTTCTCTCAATTTGCGCTCCTGTGTGCATGTGTGTGTGTGTGTGTGTGTGCGCACGTGTGTCTGTGGTGTGTGTGTGTGTGTGTGTGTGCGTGTGGCCGCGCGCACGCGATTTAGAATTTCGGTCAGAAGACAGGTGGAAATATCATCACGTGCAAATCTCCAACTCCAACTAACACACTATCACTAAAAACAATACCAAATGAAAAGACAAAGCACTCACTACAAAATCGTCATTATACATCCAATGCTATCATTCTAACCTAATCACTATCACCACTACTACCATCAATAGCAACATCAAAAATGCGATCTCCAAAAGAAACACAAACACTATCAAACGAAAATATTTCTGTGAATTATATCCGGTTTTATTTTATTAAAATTTCTTTTATCGACTTCTTTCTCAATTTTCAAAGCTTATGCTTATCTGGCGGTCCCTTTATCCCTTCAGCCACAAACGTTTTTTGTTATTTCCCGTGATGTGCTTATTCTTGTGGCAACGTGGTTAGAGTAATAAAGAAAAGACACAGAAAGTGAACCCCAACCACCATAGAAATATGACACAATTATTTTATTCATGGGCTTGTGGGTCCCTTGCGCCCTGGTACTGTATGTCTTTTAGCTGCAGTTTTTAACTGTGTTGGTATTCTAGCTCACTTTTTATGCCATTATCTATTGCTGTTCGTTATCGCTGTACGTCTCACTGTACTAAAAACGCCTCGATTCATGCTTTCTTTTGAGTGTTGCATTCTTTGTTGTACTTTTGGTTTTGTTTTTTTTTTTGTTTTTTTTTACCTTAGGGTCCTTTACTTTTACTTTCACCAGAATTTAGCGCAAACAAGGTTTCGCTTTCCTCACTCACAACAAAAGAATCTTTCTCAAACTCACTAAAATTTGAAGCACTTAAATGTGAATAATGTGCTGCAACATTATAAAAGCATTAATAGTTCATTTTCAAAACAAATACTGCATTTACATCGTATGGTGTTACCACTAAAATATAAATAATTCATTTAAAGTTTAATTTAATTGCTCAAAGTGATATTTTCTTATTCTACAGTGAAATAGCAGAAATAACTCATTCGACAGAAAATATGCTTTGAATATTAACCTTCCGAATAGAAGGACGTATTGACCATAACCATTAGTAAAATTAGACCATTTCAGTCTTTAAAATAACATGAATACATTTTCGCACTCGGAATATTGTTTGCAATATCGACAATAATATACCGTATATATCATGTATGGATACTATACAGTACTCCGAACGCATTCTAAGATTGAATATCAGTTCAGTTGCTGTACACTAAACATATTTCATCTTTCTAGTCTTCTCCATCATCATTCAAAATATGTCATGCTCTTTCCATATATAAAATTTGAAATCCTTATTCAAGGTATGAATACGAATACTACATTCAAAACATGAATGATGCAAATAAAATGTAAGTTCAATTTTCAAGCTATCCATGGCATACTAATAACAATAATACTACATTAAAAAACAGGATCACCATATTGTAAAATCCGAATTATACATTGTGTGTGCCATGCAAATGTGTAAGTCTTGTAGCTTTTGTAATGTATTTGTCTACTTCATTTTCTTATCATTTTTAAGTCACCTATTGTTACAGGGATAGTTTGTTTTCAGCTCCCAGATAGAGCTCCCTTTCCATTTTCTTCTAGACATGCATTATTGTCTGTTGGGATGATACTCTGATGAGGGAGCACTTTCATTCTTGATTTTCCTTGACAAAGACATCCGGCAAAGTAGCGTTTTTGCATTGGCATATGCGGGAGTATTGGTTGCTTTGTCGTTCTTGAGACAGTAACTGACTCATAGCGTTTCATAATGCCAGCGTTAATTTCTAGCGTATGAAACTCTCAACTTTTTCATGCCAGTAGATCTACTCTCTCTCTCTCTCTCTCTCTCTCTCTCTCTCTCTCTCTCTCTCTCTCTCTCTCTCTCTCTCTCTCTCACTCTATCGATCTATCTTTCTTCATTAGGACTGATCAGACAGAGACAATGTAGTTCATTATATTTTCTCTATCTTCACATATTCTGCACTTATTTAATGTATTCTGCATCATTTCGTACTTTTGGAAGGGTTCTGGTTCGAAGTCGTTGAGCCTGTGCCATAATCGAGAATCCTATAGTTTCATATTTGATTACTGTTCTTTTTATACAGTGCTATAGTTTTTATCTCACAGTTAAGTTTTCCTCGTAGTTATGTAGGAGCTTTTCTTACCACCGTTTGAGCATACTATTCGGTAACCCATTTTAGCTTAGGCTTTAACTGTTTTACAGTTTCTGTCATTGATATTCCATTTTTCTCACAATTGCCTGCAACTCTAGCTTCTATTTTTCACTTTTTAGTTTCCTTGGAAACAGTTTTTTTATGTTCTGTGGCTATTTGTAATACGTTTCCATTACACTTTATTGTGTATTTACGTAATCCTACATTGGATATTTTATAATAGGACCTTATAAAACTAGAAAGTTAGCCCCCTATTGTCATAAATATAATCTTTCTGTTCTCAAATTTGGATGCTGCATTCTGTACGCTGTCATTAATTTTCTTGCTTTTCAATTTTGTTTTGATAATTCATTTAGTGTTCAGTTTAAAATATTATAAATATGAGAGTTAACCTATATTTTGCTTTTAGCTTGGTTTCAACTATTAATCTAAGGAATTCATAATATGCATTCCTATCCTTTTCTCTCATATGTATGTGCTTTATTATCTAATTAACTGAATCCTAATTATTTGTAAGTTTATATATGGCCAAACTCTCTCTTTCCTTTACGTAACATTTCTTTATGTAACATATTCGTTCTCAGTTTACCTATCTTCAAGTTTGCTTTGACACAGGTTTCTAATCTGAATCTCGTGTGGTTCCTCTAATGTGTGCTATCTGTAGCAATGTTTCTAGTTTTTTTATCAGCAATAGTTTACAACTTTACCTCAAAATACAGTCCATTGCCTTCCTAGGTGGTACGTTGACAGAATTGTTAGAATGTCAGAAAAATTACTTTTCGGTATTGTTCCGCTTCTTTACGTTCTGAATTCAATCCCGCCGAAATCAACTTCTGGGGTCCGTAAAATAAAGCACAGGCCAAATACTGGTGTCACTGGAATCGACTTACTCCTCCCCTTAATATTTCAAGCCTTGTACCTATATCAGAGACAATGTTGTAGTTCATATTGTTCTTGTAGATTAGTTAGAACATAGAGCAAAATAGATCGCGGTATTCAGTTACCCCCTTTTACTATCTGTATTCAAATCACTTCAAAGTATAGCTTACTTTGGAGGTCAATACTGTAAGTATTACAAATTAAGACAGATAAATTATGTTCTCTAGTCTACTTTAGGTATTTGTGATCTGACAGTTACATTGCTATATGCTGAGATCCAATAAATTAAATCTATCATTTCCATCTTGCCAAAAGACGCATGGTGTCAGATAATAAAATCCTTATTTCAAGCAAACATTGAAGTAAAAGTTACTATCAAAGAAATCAATGAGTAAGTTCTGAAAAAGCTATTGTTCAGCAGATATATAAAAAAAATGTCCCATTATGATCAATAAAACCAGTATGTAAGTATCTACATGTTCTTATCTGCATATCTACTAAACCCTACATGCATCAACATGCAAAGCATAAAGATAAATATCTCTCTAAATAACAATCAATACATGTAGGAATCCATACATGGCATGTTTCTACACGTTGAAACAAGTACGTGCATGTATCTTTATATTTTGAAGTGTACATAGGTGTGTACGATAGACCTTAACTTTTACTTACAAAAGTCATAAAGATAGAAGACAAGTTCCTTTTTAAATATGCAAATAATTCCGATTAATCAACAGTAGATGATTAATTGCACGAATGATTGGTATATGTGCTGTTTTCTTTCTTCATGGAAAACAAATTTAACAACTGTTCAGTATTCCTCAAGTCTTGAATTATATTTGAAACTAATAGCAAAATTACTGTAAAATGTAGATTAGGAAATGTTGAAACTATGATTTAATCAGATATATTAAAATTTTCAACCTAAAGATCCTTTCATTACGTGTGAACTGTCTGCTAAGGCTTTCCTGGTCAAAATTTCAAGTCAGCCACAAGTTTTTGGCTTGCTTTAAGGAATATGTGTGTTGAAAAATTGTACGTAAAAGAATACATTTAGATATCTCCTATGTGAGCAGGTACTTCTATGTATGAATAACTACATGTACAATACCTCACAGAAACATATATATAAGTAGATATACAATACCTCATGAAAGTGACACTAGAAAAATCTTCTTTGGTTAATCATAGAATGCAATGGAACGGATGTATGCGCCATTCTATGTATGTTTTAATAGGAAAACAAGCAAAAGTAATGTCCATGCATACGTGTATGTTTGTGTGTATGTGTGTGTGAGAGAGAGAGAGAGAGAGAGAGAGAGAGAGAGAGAGAGAGAGAGAGAGAAGTGTGTGTGTGTGTGTGTGTGTGTGTGTTTGTATTACCATATGTATTCATATGCTTAAAGTCAAACTACTTGCGGCAATAAATACATATATATGGTCCAGAAAAAAGATGAGATACTACAAATTAGATTTAATCAGAAACCTCAACCTTCAAACTCCGAGTACGCTTAGTCCATATACTCAAAAGTTTCGGTCCATGGTGGCTCAGTAGGTAAGGTATAATTGTTCATATATTAGTTCTAATTGGCTGTTTAACGCTTTCGTGTTCAAAAGACTCGAAGCTCAACTTCCTTTTAAAATATACTTTATTCTTTCTTTATTCATCCTTCAGTTAGTTAAATCATCCGTCAATACTTCATTGACTATGTTTGAATAGGAAAAGAAGCAAAAGTAATGCCCAAGCATTAACTTTCTTAGAGGAAAGGTTTTTCTACTGCTACCGATAGTTTGTTATTCTCTACCCACCTTCAAAAGGCACGTGGCTCAGTGATTAGAGTATTCGACTCACAGTAGTAAGGTCATGAGTTCGATTGCCGGCGATGTGTTGTGTCCTTGAGCAAGACATTTTATTTCACGTTGCTCCAATCTACAAAAAATGTAGCAAAAATGTGTTGAACCTCTAATTGAAAGTACCAGCCTCGTCACATTCTGTATCACACTGAATGACCCTGAAAACTACGTTAAAGGTATGCGTGTCTGTGGAGAGCTCAGCCACTTGCACGTTAATTTTACGAACAAGCTGTTCCGTTGATCGAATCACCTGGAACACTCGTTATTGTAACAGTTGGAAAGCCAGTCCATCCTCTACCTCCTTCTCAACGTCAAAATTGTCCTATCTTGTAACTTTCGTATTACGTCATCTTACGCATTGCAGTTTCTCACAATTAATTCTGAGGACCAAACTCATTCTTCCATATCTCCCACTCTTGTCAATGGAGCACATATTGCGGCTTACACCTAAACCTTTCTTTAAATGTTCGCTTGAGAATTTTCGGAAGAGCTCTCTGACATTCGTGAAGCAGAAGAATATCAACTACCTCTTTTACTATTTCTGACTAAATTTCTTTGGCAAGGGGAGCTCTTTTTTGTGACGTACCGCTTTGAATCATCTCTAAAACGTACTTTTGGTTTGTAACGTTAGTAAAGGAGCTGTTAGTGAGTTTAGCAACATCGTTCAAGTCTCTATGCTACAAGAAAGAATCGAAACATGGCATAGTTAACCTAGACTAACATCGAAACTGGAAAGAATGACGATAATAATAATAACAAACCACAGTAATATTGCGTATCTAAAGAAAATTATTTAAATTATATATCCCAGATTAGATTTTGTTTATGAACACACGTGATCTGCTATATTGTGTTGATATAACTGTCGTACTGAGTGTTAAATATATTATTTATCTTTTACTTGTGTCAGCATTTAGATTGTGATCATGAGGGGCACTGCCTTGAGTAGTTTTAGTCGAAGAGATCGATCCCAGAACTTATTTTAAGTCCGGTACTTATTTTTTCAGCCTCTTTTGCCGAACCGTTCATTTACGGGGACGTAAACAAATGAACACAGGTAGTGCGGGAAGAATGACACACACAAAGATACACATATCAACACGCAGCGATATATATATATATATATATATGTATATATATATATATATATATATATATATATATATATATATATATATATATATATATATATATATATATATATATAACTTACTCGTTAATACAAATTCGGTGTGTGTTGCATTCCATTACTTGATAAATGAAAAAATGCATAAACAAACGATGTAACGTATACTGGATGTAGAAACGAACGGGAGGCAAACAGTAGGTATCGTTAAGGTGCGAAACTGAACAGTACCAATTGGTCGATAACTGACCTTCTGTTTGTCTCCCGTTCTTTTCTAGATTCAGCATCTGTTACATCGTTTGTTTATACATGTTTTCATTTATGTATGTGTGTATATATATATATATATATATATATATATATATATATATATATATATACGCGACGCGACCCACAAAGATTCCGTCAACAAAATACTATAAATTAGACTAATCTATCACAAGACTAATTAGACTAATCTATCTCTGGGACTCCGTTGTCAATTTAAAAGTAGAATTTTTTGTTAGGAATAGTGTGTACGTACCAGTATAGATTGCCTTGCCTAAATACAACGTAACAGAATATGCGAATGAAAGTGTAAGTGCTAGTGATGGTGAGTACGTATGCGCGTGTGCGCACGAGCGCGAGCGCATGCATGCATTCCATACAAGTATGCTACATTAGGAAATGAGTTCAGTAAAACAGCAACAAATTACATCTCAATTGTGTTTGTTAATCCGGCTCAAACTTGTCATAACTGCTACATTAGGCAAAGAGTGAAATAAAAATACATCCAGCCGGTCAAATTAGCTTGGCTGTTCCAATAGGAAAGAAAGAAACACACACACACACACACACACTTACACACACATGACAAACACACATAGTCACACACAAACACACAGAGTCACACGACAAACACACACAGTCACATACAAACACACACACACAAACACACACACACAGAAAGAGGCAAACGATTAAAGTGGATTAGCGTTTTAAATAGCTAGAAGCACCTAAACATAATCCATCTCTCAACAATTAACGTGTCTTTTCTAATCTTTAACATAGAATTAGACAGACAGACAGACAGACAGACAGACAGACAGACAGAAACAGACAGACAGAGACAGAGACAGAGAGATAAATCACGACAGAGAGATAGATAGAAGTGATAGATAAGTGAATGTATTTTTGAGCACTCAATACAAAATGTAAAGTAGTATATTGTTTCTTACAAGTTAAAACCTCACAAAACCTTCATCCGACTTTCACACTGGCGATCTTCGAGCATTTCGCATCGTGCATAATTAATTATATGAAGATCAGCAAAACAAAACTCAATGTAACGGTTTGTGAAGCATCTGTTTCTATCAGTGTATTTGCCTGTGTTTGTATGCGAAAGAGAAAGCATGGGAAGAGAGATTGAGAGAAAATATATATATAGGCGCAGAAGTGGCTGTTTGGTAAGTAACTTGATTGCCAACGACATGGTTCCTGGTTCATTCCCACTGCGTGGCACCTTGGGCAAGTGTCTTCTACTATAGCCTCGGGCCGACCAAAGCCTTGTGAGCAGATTTGGTAGACGGAAACTGGAAGAAGCCTGTCGTATATATGTACGCGTGTGTGTGTGTGTGCGTGTGTGTGTGTGTGTGTATGTGCGTGTGTGTGTGTGTATGTGTGTGTGTATGTGTGTGTGTGTGTGTGCGTGTGCGTGTGTGTGTGTGTGTGTCTGTGTGTGTCCAACATCGCTTGACATCCGATGGTGGTGTGGTTACATTCCCTAACCTAGCGGTTCGGCAAAAAGAAGCGATAGAATAAGTACCTGGCTTACAAAGAATAAGTCCTGGAGTCCATTTGCTCGACTAAAAAAAGTGGTGCTCCAGCATGGCCGCAGTCAAATGACTGAAACTAATAAAAGAAAAAGAAAGAATATATGCAATACATACATACATGCGCGCGCGCGCAAGCACACACACACACACACACACACATATATATATATATATATACACATTTACATATATATATATATATATATATATATATATATATATGCATATATATATATATATATATATATATATATATATATATATATATATATATATATATATATATATATATATATATATATATATATACATATATATACGTATGTATATATGTATTATGTATATATATATATATATATATGTACATATATATATATGTATAGAGAGATAGACAGTTAGATAGATATAGAGATTATATATACATATACACGCACACAAGCATGGCTACATCTGAATGTATATGTGTGTGCGTATACATACGTTATATATATATATATATATATATATATATATATATATATATATATATATATATATATATATATATATATATATATATATATAAGTATGTACGTATGTATGTATACTTTATTATTATTCAAGCTGTAAAAGCATCACAAAAATATCACAATAAACTGCTACTCACAGTTTCACGATCCCGTTCGTCAGACAGTTTAGACTGAGAATGTTTTACATATATAATATATATATATATATATATATATATATATATACATACATACATACATACATACATACATACGTACATACATACATACATACATACGTACGTACGTACGTACATACATACATACATACATCATACATACATACATACATACATACATCATACATACATACATACATACATACATACATACATACATGCATGCATACAACAATCAAACAAAAAGTGAAGAATTATATTCATTCATAAATTTATTCACTTTCAAACGTTTTGAATGACTTGAACAGTTTCCACACAGTACAATAGGTTGTGTACAAAATCAATCGATTAATTAATCAAATAATCACTTAGTTAATTGGACGATTAGCCTTCAGTCATTCTCTTTGGAGTTTCGAAGTTATGGTAGATTTTCACAAGTCGCCACAAACAAAATTTACCGAAGTGAAATTGTAGGTAACAGGCATATCAAATAAACATCTTGGTTCATTATGTGCTTGCACAAATTCATAGACCCGAGATATCAACACGTCCTCAAGTGCAGGAGTATGTTGTGCGAACTTAGCTTAAGAAAGATTATTACTATCTCACAGTCTTCGGTTGAGATGCATGTAAAGTACGTTAAAGAAGGGGGCGAATGCCAGCAGGGTGCACAGTAACGTATGCAGAACTTATAAATTAATTATCCGCCTCTTTATTCCTTTAGAGAAATGAAAAATTAAACTGAATTGTTTTAGGTGCACTAATTTATATATAAGTATATGTATATATGTATATGTATATATGTGCCTGTATGTGTCTGCAAGTATGTATAAATATATATGTATGTATAAATATATATATATATATATATATATATATTTGTGTGTGTTTATATATATATATATATATATATATCTATTTATATACATATTTACATATGTGTATGTTTATATAAATGTATATCTATATGAATGTACATATATTTGTGTGTATATCTATATTTATATATGTATACATTTGTGTGTGTGTGTGTGTGTGTGTGTGTGTGTGTGTGTGTGTGTGTGTGTGTGTGTGTGTGTGTGTGTGTGTGTGTGTGTGTGTGTGTGTACAGTGTGCGGTGAATATATTGTCCAAAATACGCAAAAGTTAAAATAACACTGACATCTCATTTTAACAGATATATTTACCAAAATGACGTTAATATATCTTGAAATACTAAAGATTAAATCTATTCAATAAAATCGCCATTGGCTTCAACCACGGCCTCCAGACGACTTCGGAATCTCCTGCAGCTTTTCTGGACGGCTTCCTTGTTTAAGTTGATTAATGCTGCCATAATCCTTGCCTTCAGTTCTTTATTGGTGTTATAAGGAGTTTAGTTGGTCTCTCGCTCAACTGTGCCCCACACATAATAATCAAGGGGGTTGCAGTCTGGGAAGTTAGGTGGCCAGATGTTAGGGGTGATGTGGTCGCAAAAATTGTCTGACAGCCATGATTGAATCCTCCTGCTTGTGTGGTATGGTGCAGAGCCCTTTAGCCAAACACAGGGTCTTCTAGCAGCCACCCCTTTGACTCAGGGCAATACTACTCCATCCAGGCACTTGATGTAGACCTCGGTGTTGAGTCTGAGGCCGTGTTGTTGACTGGATGTTTAATTTTTATCACTCTCGGTACATGTCCTCAGATTGACACCCACACACTCTGAAATTGGAGCTTCCGGCGCGAATGCCAAGCAGCACAGCATGTTGTTTCCAAATTTCTGGCAGAGTGAATAGCATCATGATGCTGTTTTTCTCACAGACGGTGCCCAACTGACCTTACTATACTGTATAGTCGACAAAATCAAAAACAAACAATTCGCATGAGCGAAATTAAAAATATAAAATGGCAGCAATCTACCCATCGCCCACTGTATATATATATATATATAAATATATATATATATATATATATATATTTGAAGGTTTGGAGGTGATGTACAGAAATTATATAGAAAAAATATTTTAATTACGGTACTCAGAAACTTGGATGTTTGTACATTTACAGATTTTTATTAATGTCACATATTA